>NC_086445.1:537684059-537954059 GCF_028390025.1 Pseudophryne corroboree
AGAAAGAATTGGCTTCAGTTCCTGAAGTCCAGACTTTTGTAAAAGGAGTACTACATATACAGCCCCCGGTTGTGCCCCCAGTGGCTCCGTGGGATCTTAATGTAGTTTTGGATTTTCTCAAATCCCATTGGTTTGAGCCACTCAAATCGGTGGATTTGAAATATCTTACATGGAAAGTAACCATGCTACTGGCCCTGGCTTCAGCCAGGAGAGTGTCAGAATTGGCGGCTTTATCGTATAAAAGCCCATATCTGATTTTCCATTCGGACAGGGCAGAACTGCGGACGCGTCCTCAGTTTCTGCCTAAGGTGGTTTCAGCGTTTCACCTGAACCAGCCTATTGTGGTGCCTGCGGCTACTAGCGATTTGGAGGATTCCAAGTTGCTAGACGTTGTCAGGGCATTGAAAATATATATTTCAAGGACGGCTGGAGTCAGAAAATCTGACTCGCTGTTTATACTGTATGCACCCAACAAGCTGGGTGCTCCTGCTTCTAAGCAGACGATTGCTCGTTGGATTTGTAGCACAATTCAACTTGCACATTCTGTGGCAGGCCTGCCACAGCCTAAATCTATCAAGGCCCATTCCACAAGGAAGGTGGGCTCATCTTGGGCGGCTTCCCGAGGGGTCTCGGCATTACAACTCTGCCGAGCAGCTACGTGGTCGGGGGAGAACACGTTTGTAAAATTCTACAAATTTGATACCCTGGCTAAAGAGGACCTGGAGTTTTCTCATTCGGTGCTGCAGAGTCATCCGCACTCTCCCGCCCGTTTGGGAGCTTTGGTATAATCCCCATGGTCCTGACGGAGTCCCAGCATCCACTAGGACGTCAGAGAAAATAAGATTTTACTTACCGATAAATCTATTTCTCGTAGTCCGTAGTGGATGCTGGGCGCCAATCCCAAGTGCGGATTGTCTGCAATACTTGTACATAGTTATTGTTACAAAAAAAATCGGGTTGTTATTGTTGTGAGCCGTCTGTTCAGAGGCTCCTACGTTTGTCATACTGTTAACTGGGTTCAGATCACAGGTTGTACGGTGTGATTGGTGTGGCTGGTATGAGTCTTACCCGGGATTCAAAATCCTTCCTTATTGTGTACGCTCGTCCGGGCACAGTATCCTAACTGAGGCTTGGAGGAGGGTCATAGGGGGAGGAGCCAGTGCACACCACCTAGTCCTAAAGCTTTTATTTTTGTGCCCTGTCTCCTGCGGAGCCGCTAATCCCCATGGTCCTGACGGAGTCCCAGCATCCACTACGGACTACGAGAAATAGATTTATCGGTAAGTAAAATCTTATTATTTGCATCTGACTAATGGAACAATTCAGATAAACCAAGCAACATGGATCATCTGAATTAGCTGTACAGTCTGGCCATTCATTATAATGTATTTCTACTGTGTGCTGCAAGTTTTAGCATTGTGTGTACTGTCCTGAAGTCATGCCTCCAGTCACAATCCAGTTAGGCGAGTACTACAAGGGGAGGGAGGTCACATCTCCGGTTTTGTAGATGCAACTGATGGAATAGGTTGCAGAGAAACAACTTTAAAAAAGAACAAAAAAAGAACAAATTGTGATTACGTTTCAGACTTATTCTGAATAAGGCCCTTTGTGATGAGTGAAAAGCAGATCAGCCTATGCTTCTACTTGTAACTGGAGTCCTGATAAATTGTTGCATACAGTATGGATTAGGAGAACATAGCAAAGGAATAAAGTTGGTCACATGTTTGAATCAAT
The DNA here is from genome assembly GCF_028390025.1 of Pseudophryne corroboree. Taxonomy (NCBI): domain Eukaryota; kingdom Metazoa; phylum Chordata; class Amphibia; order Anura; family Myobatrachidae; genus Pseudophryne; species Pseudophryne corroboree. The sequence goes on from NC_086445.1 coordinate 537,685,794, forward strand.
CTAACTATATAGCTGACCAGTGCAGTCACATTTAGATGGTCAAGTTGATCAATACTCTTGGGGGTAGCAAGGCGTTTCAAAAGCCGCTACAATTTCACCCACTGGATTTAAAGGAGCACTAATATCAAATATAAAACACGCCTGGCTTGTATTTATTATTATTGCCCCATTAAATCTAGTGGCCAAAACCTCAGAAGAAGTAGCAGCAGCTATGAAAAACGCGGCTTAGTAAATATACCTGAGCGACTTTGAGGGAATATGTCCAACTGAAAGTGAATGTACTAAAGTCGTTTTAAAAGTTTACTTTGTGCAAGTAAAATCATTTCACTCTCACACTGAGAATGTCTTCCTGGTCCAAATTGTAATGGATGAAGAAAATGACTTACTCATTGACAAAAATGTTCTGCCAAAAACAAACCGAATAAGAATCAGATTGTAACATATGTACCTTAAATATATTGATGTATTATATAATGCAGTTGTTTGTAATAGTTAGTTTGTGGTCAGCTCAACAGTAGGAGGAATAGTGAGTAATGTTGGTCCTCTCTATGGGTCCGATACAAAGGTGAATGCAGTGTCGATGCCGCACGCAAACAGCAAATGCTTTAAGTCTGCGCATTCTTCGGAGTTGCACAGCGCGTGCATCCTGACTGTCTGCACAGAAACACAGCACAGAATCAGATGCACATTATGAGAATTCTAGTGGGTGTTCTTGACAAGTAACGGGGTGGTGAAGCTGACGCTGGAGTGTCACTGAAAGAGGCTGCGTTCAAAGACACACAGCCACTCACACAGGAGGCCTTAAGCCGCGTACACGCGGCGCGATGCGCTGTTTGCCTGACACTGACTATTCGACCTGCACCGCCGATATAGCCAATGTTGGGCTGCCTGCACAGTCTATTTTTCTTTGCGATGCCGATCCCGCGGGACCGCGTATCGACATCGCAAGCTGTGTACACACGGTGCAATATGCACTAATTTTCCTTACGATTCTGATTTTATTGTCTAAATCTTAAGGAAAGTTAAGTGCATATCGTACAGTGGGGGTCATTCCGAGTTGTTCGCTCGTTATTTTTTTCTCGCAACGGAGCGATTAGTCGTTAATGCGCATGCGCAATGTCCGCAGTGCGACTGCGCCAAGTAAATTTGCTATGCAGTTTGGTATTTTACTCACGGCATTACGAGGTGTTTTCTTCGTTCTGGTGATCGTAGTGTGATTGACAGGAAATGGGTGTTACTGGGCGGAAACTGGCCGTTTTATGGGTGTGTGCGAAAAAACGCTACCGTTTCTGGGAAAAACGCGGGAGTGGCTGGAGAAACGGAGGAGTGTCTGGCCGAACGCTGGGTGTGTTTGTGACGTCAAACCAGGAACGAAACTGACTGAACTGATCGCAGATGCCGAGTAAGTGTGGAGCTACTCAAACTGCTAAGAAGTGTCTATTCGCAATTCTGCTAATCTTTCGTTCGCAATTTTGATAAGCTAAAATTCACTCCCAGTAGGCGGCGGCTTAGCGTGTGCAAAGCTGCTAAAAGCAGCTTGCGAGCGAACAACTCGGAATGACCCCCCGTGTGCACACCTTTACTCAGACGGTGAAACTGCACCTGCCGTGGGGCAATCTTAAGACAATGCAAGAGGGCATCTCACTTATTTACACATCGAATGCAGCATTAGCATAAAGATGCAGACGCAGCATAATGCCTGCATCCACCTTAGAATCAGGCCTTATAAGTGTACATACGTGAAATGCTCATGATCTGAATGACTTGTGATAGCCAGACACTACTATTTAACATAGTATTCAGCAAAATGAGTAGTTGTAGAAGGATGTAAGACACGGCCTCATCACTTCTTTTGTTTCTAACTTCTACTGGATTTAAAATTACTAGTTGGCAAACCAGCTATTTGGATGTAGTGTGACATAAACTAATGGCCTGTCATTCTCTGCCTGTGCGCTTCTCTAGGTACAGCCAAATGACAGACAAACAAGTTCAGTATTCCATACATTTCCAAGAACTGCTAATGAGAAAAATACTTGCACTCTTTATAATGACATTAACACTGTGAGGAAAATGTTAGAGTTACTGTAGTTTTTACAAAACTAGGAAATGCATTCACTGCATTTCCGTGATGCGGACACTAGATGGCACTATTGTCTCTTCCTAAATGTGTAGGGCACAGTTCAGAAGGGAGAGCACAACGTAAAGTAGAGGTACAGCGCTGCTGAATATGCCCCCAGCAGCACAGGTAGCGCTCTCCTCCTCCCGCCATGAGCAGCCCGGGCGCAGCGGCCACACAGCTGCAGACACCGCGCCGGGATACACCACTCCCCTCACGGGAGGGGGGATACGTGCGGGCGGGAGCCCCGGGGGCGGCTGGGTCAGCTGGCTCGCTTCTTACCCACGGGCGTGTCTCGCTCTGTAGCCCCTGACCGCCACACATGACGCCGGCTATCACCTGCCTGTGCGGTCACTGGGCCAAACGACGCCCGTAATATCGCCCACGGCGGGCGAGATGGGCCGGTGCTACGGGGAAGGAAATGGGGGTGGCCCAGGTACTCACAGGCGAGCTGTTCATTGAAGATCAGATATCATTGCCCCGCTTCGTTGTTGACGGTTCCGTCCATGGTGACAACATTAACATAACGCAACGACTGGCACCGCCCACTCATCATCAGTCCAGCCAATCAAAGGACGGGAAGAAGGGGTGTCCCAGCGTATCTAAATTGGCTGAGCTCTAAGGAGACGGGACAGGATGCATCTCCTCCTCCGTTTCCGCCATCGATGGCAATACAAACCATCGATGACAGGAAACTATTCCGTCTTTTACCATCGGTGTTTATGCGCAAGCGCGGCTGCTGGCTATACTGCTTGGATCCTGCAGCTGCATAAACTACATGTTGCTGAGCAACTCCCCATTGAAGAATTGAAATTCAGGCTGTATCATAAATTAGCTGAAATACAAAATGAATTGTAGTGCCAAGTGAAATTATTATTGTATTCCAAAGTTAATGAAGTGTCCAGTTTTGCATTCCAATTATTTACTGTGGCACCTTACAGGGGTAAACGCAGGAATTATAAGTGTGTGTGTGTGTGTGTGTGTGTGTGTGTGTGTGTGTGTGTGTGTGTGTTGCTATGTTGTTGCTGCATATAGCAATGTTTAATAGCAGCACTGCGATGCGTATGCATCACGGTACGCTGCGCTCAGTCGCAGTTAGCGGATAGTGGGAACATGCGTCCCATGTTATGAATGATGTGATGTGGCAACAACATAGCAGAACACATCTACATACAGCATATATATCAGGGACGTGCAGTCAGGGGAGGCAGTGCCTCCCCTGTCATTAATGGTTAAAATAATACTAAGAAGATATTTATTACACATATTCTGTGTCATAAGTATCTTCGTTATATTATTCTAATCATTTTACTACATTTAATTAGTTTAGGAGGCACTGATGACAGTGCCTCCCGTTGACAACGGGAATGGGGATAATGCGGGGTGCGTGGCCAAGCACTGGGCTGTAAAATCCCATAGAAAAAATTGGAGAAAGCGGCTCTAATATAAGTGCCTCGTTGACAGGGACAGATCTGATTGGACAGCGGATCCAGTGCTGGATCCACTGGTCCAATCACCCATACCCAGCGGCATCAGTAATCACCTCCCTCTCCTCATTCCCCTTGTCTCTGCACTGCTAGTGGTGGGAGCCTGACCCAGTGGCGGAAGTCTCTGAGACGGTTGCCGTCTCTGTTATATCTGCCTCCCCTGCCGTGCACATGGTTTTGCCCAACTGCTAACAAAATTCCTGCTGCGATCAACTTGGAATTACCCCCCATATGTGACACTACCCAGCTAAGTAATGGTTTGTAAGTGGTAGTACCATACCTTTTGCTGATATATATATATATATAAAGTCAAGAATCCGGCACTAGCTGTTATCTAATAAGGTATCTTGCTCCGGTGCCCTCCAGGGGATTGCTGTCCCAATGTATGCTGGCAGCATGGCGGCACTCAAAGACTTCCAATAGGTGCAAAACGTGTGTCAGGTCTCTGGTTTTGTCTGTCCCCGGCGGGGGCGCTAGTGGGTCAGTGTTGGTGCGATGTACTAAGCGGGGAGGCAGTATAAAAGTTCTGCGCATAGGCGCTGATATTTATTAATGCAAAGCAGATGGTATAATACTGAATACAATGGAAACCGGTAATATGGAAAACTGTGACAGGTAACTGAATCCAAATAACATAAAAATCTCTTGCAGCAGAACGTAAAATAACTTGATAATGAATGCAGGTGAAATAACAGAACTCCAGTAGTATTTGGAAATACACAGTCTCTGAATAACACAGGGTAAACTGATAATGGTTAGGAAAGCAGAACTCCGGAATATATGAGTAACTCACAGTCTCTGTAAAGCACAAGTCCATATAGCCACACTTAGGCTAAAGCAGGAGACAGTCTCTAAGCCAGTAGATGTTATACGGCTGAGTTGCACAGATGGTATGCTGACAATTAGTGCACAGGTAAGTAATGAGAAAGAACACCTGAGGAGAGTCTCTTACTGCTGATGGGTTTGAAGCTGGATGTAGCTGAAGTCCGGAGTAACAGGAGAGCTGTAGAAATAGAAGCTGGAACAAATGAAGTATCCACAGGGGAACGCTGGAAACAGGAACGCAGGAACTGGGATAACTAGACACAGGGTATGTGACTCGTTGTCCGAGGCGATGAGAGTGAGCCCCGGACAGGAACTTATACCCCTTGCTCTGCAGTGATTGGTCGCAGTGTTCTGGCTGGAAACACAGGGCTGGATTAAATGAGTGCAGGAGACATAGCAGCATCCACACGGACCGGATGCCGACACACAGCGGAACACAAACGCAGGACCAGACTCAGGGGTACTCAGCGACACGGGAGATGACGCTCGTGGTCAGCGTATCCATACAGCCGCGACTGGGGCCATGACCTCCGGAGGCCTGCACACCAGCGCGCTGGTAGGTGAGACGCAGCTGACCGCCGATTCCTGACAACGTGCTTTTTATTATCATAGTTTTGGGCCCATGCCCATCGTCAGATTGTTATCCTGATGACGGACACGGGCCCGAACCATTGATAATAATATATATATATATATATATATATATATACAGTCCTAGGCAAGCAGCGGCACTCGGAGACTTGAACAAAGTGAATGCAGTGGAATTTAATAAGTCACATCACATTAAAAAAAAATCCATAATTTCGGGGTGATGACACCCGTTTATCAAGGTGAACTTTCTGTTTGGTTCACCTTGATAAAGGGGTGTCATCACCCCGAAACGTTGGTTGGCCCCACTTAACCTCGCGGTCTACCGCAGACCCCAAAGTTCCCACCACTGGATATAATGTAGTGCCGCTGCGCTACATTGTATCCACAGTGCGCCGCTGACTGACAGTGCAGGAGCGCACAGCCAATCAGGAGAGTGCTATGATGTGGCGCTCCCTGATTGGCTGAAGGGACCCTCTTTGACAGGAGTCACGGGGGGTCCCGACATTCGGGGAAAGGGGTTCCATGTGTAAACATGGGACCCCTTTCAGTGCGTGGAGCGGGTATTTTGTTTTTTTATTTTACCAAGTACGTGGATTATAACTTTTAAGAAGAGGACCGATCTACCCCGGATTCTTTGTAAGTATAATTTTATTTACAGGTACTCCTGGATTCTACTGGAGAAGAGGACCGAGTGCTTTGTGTCAACATAGGTAAGTATGTATGTATGTAAGTGTGCATGTATGTTTAATAAAATTTTACTTTCTCTATCGTCCTAGTGGATGCTGGGGTTCCTGAAAGGACCATGGGGAATAGCGGCTCCGCAGGAGACAGGGCACAAAAGTAAAGCTTTCCGATCAGGTGGTGTGCACTGGCTCCTCCCCCTATGACCCTCCTCCAAGCCAGTTAGATTTTTGTGCCCGGCCGAGAAGGGTGCAATCTAGGTGGCTCTCCTAAAGAGCTGCTTAGAAAAGTTTAGCTTAGGTTTTTTATTTTACAGTGAGTCCTGCTGGCAACAGGATCACTGCAACGAGGGACTTAGGGGAGAAGAAGTGAACTCACCTGCGTGCAGGATGGATTGGCTTCTTGGCTACTGGACATTAGCTCCAGAGGGACGATCACAGGTACAGCCTGGATGGTCACCGGAGCCTTGCCGCCGGCCCCCTTGCAGATGCTGAAGTAAGAAGAGGTCCAGAATCGGCGGCAGAAGACTCCTCAGTCTTCTAAAGGTAGCGCACAGCACTGCAGCTGTGCGCCATTTTCCTCTCAGCACACTTCACACGGCAGTCACTGAGGGTGCAGGGCGCTGGGAGGGGGGCGCCCTGGGAGGCAAATGAATACCTATTTTGGCTAAAAATACCGCACATATAGCCTCCGGAGGCTATATGGAGATATTTAACCCCTGCCAGAATCCGTTAAGAGCGGGAGACGAGGCCGCCGAAAAAGGGGCGGGGCCTATCTCCTCAGCACACAGCGCCATTTTCCCTCACAGAAAGGCTGGAGGGAAGGCTCCCAGGCTCTCCCCTGCACTGCACTACAGAAACAGGGTTAAAACAGAGAGGGGGGGCACTAATTTGGCGATATGCTTATATATATTAAGATGCTATAAGGGAAAACACTTATATAAGGTTGTCCCTATATAATTATAGCGTTTTTGGTGTGTGCTGGCAAACTCTCCCTCTGTCTCTCCAAAGGGCTATTGGGTCCTGTCCTCTATCAGAGCATTCCCTGTGTGTGTGCTGTGTGTCGGTACGTGTGTGTCGACATGTAGGAGGACGATGTTGGTGAGGAGGCGGAGCAATTGCCTGTAATGGTGATGTCACTCTCTAGGGAGTCGACACCGGAATGGATGGCTTATTTAGGAAATTACGTGATAATGTCAACACGCTGCAAGGTCGGTTGACGACATGAGACGGCCGACAAACAATTAGTACCGGTCCAGACGTCTCAAAAACACCGTCAGGGGTTTTTAAAACGCCCGTTTACTTTAGTCGGTCGACACAGACACAGACAGGGACACTGAATCCAGTGTCGACGGTGAATAAACAAACGTATTCCTTATTAGGGCCACACGTTAAAGGCAATGAAGGAGGTGTTACATATTTCTGATACTACAAGTACCACAAAAGAGGGTATTATGTGGGATGTGAAAAAACTACCATAGTTTTTCCTGAATCAGATAAATTAAATAAAGTGTGTGATGATGCGTGGGTTCCCCCCGATAGAAAATTATGGGCGGTATACCCTTTCCCGCCAGAAGTTAGGGCGCGTTGGGAAACACCCCTTAGGGTGGATAAGGCGCTCACACGCTTATCAAAACAAGTGGCGGTACCGTCTATAGATAGGGCCGTCCTCAAGGACCAGCTGACAGGAGGCTGGAAAATATAATAAAAAGTATATACACACATACTGGTGTTATACTGCGACCAGCGATCGCCTCAGCCTGGATGTGCAGAGCTAGGGTGGCTTGGTCGGATTCCCTGACTAAAAATATTGATACCCTTGACAGGGACAGTATTTTATTGACTATAGAGCATTTAAAGGATGCATTTTCTATATATGCGAGATGCACAGAGGGATATTTGCACTCTGGCATCATGAGTAAATGCGATGTCCATAACTGCCAGAAGATGTTATGGACACGACAGTGGTCAGGTGATGCAGATTCCAAACGGCACAAAGGTGTATGGCCGTATAAAGGAAGAGGAGTTATTTGGGGTCGGTCCATCGGACCTGGTGGCCACGGCAACTGCTGGAAAATCCACCGTTTTTTACCCTAAGTCACATCTCTGCAGAAAAAGACACCGTCTTTTCAGCCTCAGTCCTCTCGTCCCTATAAGATCATATCTGCCCAGGGATAGAGGAAAGGGAAGAAGACTGCAGCAGGCAGCCCATTCCCAGGAACAGAAGCGTTCCACCGCTTCTGACAAGTTCTCAGCATGGCGCTGAGACCGTACAGGACCCCTGGATCCTACAAGTAGTATCCCGGGGGTACAGATTGGACGTTTCCCCTTCGCAGACTCCTGAAGTCTGCTTTACCAAGGTCTCCCTCCGACAAGGAGGCAGTATGGGAAAAAATTCACAAGCTGTATTCCCAGCAGGTGATAATTAAATTACCCCTCCTACTACAAGAAAAGGGGTATTATTCCACACTATATTGTGGTACTGAAGCCAGAAGGCTAGGTGAGACTTATTCTAAAAAATTTTTTGAACACTTACAAAGGTTCAAATCAAGATGAAGTCACTCAGAGCAGTGATAACGAACCAGGAAGAAGGGGACTATATAGTGTCCCGGGACATCAGGGATGCTTACCTCTATGTCCCAAATTTGCCCTTCTCACTAAGGGTACCTCAGGTTCGTGGTGCAGAACTGTCACTATCAGTTTCAGACGCTGCCGTTTGGATTGTCCACGGCACCCCGGGTCTTTACCAAGGTAATGGCCGAAATGATGATTCTTCTTTGAAGAAAAGGCGTCTTAATTATCCCTTACTTGGACGATCTCCTGATAAGGGCATAGTCCAGGGAACAGTTGGAGGTCGGAGTAGCACTATCTCGGATACTGCTACAACAGCACAGGTGGATTCTAAATATTCCAAAATCGCAGCTGATCCCGACGACACGTCTGCTGTGCCTAGGGATGATTCTGGACACAGTCCAGAAAAAGGTGTTTCTCCCGGAAGAGAAAGCCAGGGAGTTATCCAAGCTAGTCAGGAACCTCCTAAAAACAGTGCATCATTGCACAAGGGTCCTGGTAAAAATGGTGGCTTCCTACGAAGCAATTCCATTCGGCAGATTTCACGCAAGAACTTTTCAGTGGGATCTGCTGGACAAATGGTCCGGATCGCATCTTCAGATGCATCAGAGGATAACCCTATATCCAAGGACAAGGGTGTCTCTCCTGTGGTGGTTATAGAGTGCTCATCTTCTAGAGGGCCGCAGATTCGGCATTCAGGATTGGATGCTGGTGACCACGGAGCCCAGCCCGAGAGGCTGGGGAGCAGTCACACAAGAAAAAAAAAAAAAAAATTTCCAGGGAGTGTGATCAAGTCTGGAGACTTTTCTCCACATAAATATACTGGAGCTAAGGGTAAATTTATAATGCTCTAAGCTTAGCAAGACCTCTGCTTCAAGGTCAGCCGGTATTGATCCAGTGGGAAAAACATCACGGCAGTCGCCCACGTAAACAGACAGGGCGACACAAGAAGCAGGAGGGCAATGGCAAAAACTGCAAGGACTTTTCGCTGGGCGGAAAATCATGTGATAACACTGTCAGCAGTGTTTCATCCCGGGAATGGAAACTGGGAAGCAGACTTCCTCAGCACGACCTCCACCCGGGAGAGTGGAAACTTCATCGGGAAGTTTTTTCCACATGATTGTAAACCGTTGGAAAATACCAAAGGTGGACATGATGGCGTCCCGTCTGAACAAAAAACGGGACAGGTATTGCGCCAGGTCAAGAGACCCTCAGGCAATAGCTGTGGACGTTCTGGTAACACCGTGGGTGTACCAGTCAGTGTATGTGTTCCCTCCTCTGCTTCTCATACCTAAGGTGCTGAGAATTATAAGACGTAGAGGAGTAAGAACTATACTCATGGCTCCGGATTGGCCAAGAAGGACTTGGTAACCGGAACTTCAAGAGATGCTTACAGAGGTCTTATGGCCTCTGCCGCTAAGAAGGGACTTGCTTCAGCAAGTACCATGTCTGTTCCAAGTCTTACCGCAGCTGCGTTTGTCGGCATGGCGGTGGAAAGCCGGATCCTAAGGGAAAAAGGCATTCCGGAAGAGGTCATTCCTACCCTGGTCAAAGCCAGAAAGGAGGTGACCGCACAACATTATCACCACATGTGGCGAAAATATGTTGCGTGGTGTGAGGCCAGGAAGGCCCCACAAAGAAATTTCAACTCGGTCGTTTCCTGCATTTCCTGCAAACAGGAGTGTCTATGGGCCTCAAATTGGGGTCCATTAAGGTTCAAATTTCGGCCCTGTCGATTTTCTTCCAGAAAGAATTGGCTTCAGTTCCTGAAGTCCAGAAGTTTGTCAAGGGAGTATTGCATATACAACCCCCTTTTGTGCCTCCAGTGGCACTGTGGGATCTCAACGTAGTTCTGGGATTCCTCAAATCACATTGGTTTAAAACCAGTCAAATCTGTGGATTTGAAGCATCTCACATGAAAAGTGACCATGCTCTTGGCCCTGGCCTGGACCAGGCGAGTGTCAAATTGGTGGTTTTTTCTCAAAAAAGCCCATATCTGTTTGTCCATTCGGACAGGGCAGAGCTGCGGACTCGTCCCCAGTTCTCTCCCTAAGGTGGTGTCAGTGTTTCACCTGAACCAGCTTATTGTGGTGCCTTGCACCTACTAGGGACTTGGAGGACTCCAAGTTGCTAGATGTTGTCAGGGCCCTGAAAATATGTTCCAGGACGGCTGGAGTCAGGAAAACTGACTTGCTGTTATCCTGTATGCACCCAACAAACTGGGTGCTCTTGCTTCTAAGCAGACTATTGCTAGTTGGATGTGTAATACATTTCAGCTTGCACATTCTGTGGCAGGCCTGCCACAGCCAAAATATGTAAATGCCCATTCCACAAGGAAGGTGGGCTCATCTTGGGCGGCTGCCCGAGGGGTCTCGGCTTTACAACTTTGCCGAGCAGCTACTTGGTCAGGGGCAAACACGTTTGCTAAATTCTACAAATTTGATACCCTGGCTAAGGAGGACCTGGAGTTCTCTCATTCGGTGCTGCAGAGTCATCCGCACTCTCCCGCCCGTTTGGGAGCTTTGGTATAATCCCCATGGTCCTTTCAGGAACCCCAGCATCCACTAGGACGATAGAGAAAATAAGAATTTACTTACCGATAATTCTATTTCTCGGAGTCCGTAGTGGATGCTGGGCGCCCATCCCAAGTGCGGATTATCTGCAATACTTGTACATAGTTACAAAAATCGGGTTATTATTGTTGTGAGCCATCTTTTCAGAGGCTCCGCTGTTATCATACTGTTAACTGGGTTTAGATCACAAGTTGTACGGTGTGATTGGTGTGGCTGGTATGAGTCTTACCCGGGATTCAAAATTCCTCCCTTATTGTGTACGCTCGTCCGGGCACAGTACCTAACTGGCTTGGAGGAGGGTCATAGGGGGAGGAGCCAGTGCACACCACCTGATCGGAAAGCTTTACTTTTGTGCCCTGTCTCCTGCGGAGCCGCTATTCCCCATGGTCCTTTCAGGAACCCCAGCATCCACTACGGACTCCGAGAAATAGAATTATCGGTAAGTAAATTCTTATTTTCACGGTGTGTGTGTTTTGTTTTTATTTGGGTATTTTTTTTGTAGTAGAACTACAGGTACCAGTGGGCCCATTTTCCCCCTGCGTGCTGGTACTTGTGGTTCTCCAAGAGCCAGCTTGCGGGGGAGGCTTGCTGGGACTTGTAGTTCTGCTACAAAAAACAATTCTTTTTTTTTTTACACAAAAGGCTATAGCCTCCCATCCACCGCCCTTGGATGGGGGGGACAGCCTCCGGCTTCACCCCTGGTCCTTGGGTGGCTGGAGGATTTTTTTGGGGATTTTTAACTCTTCACTTCTCTGAATATACACAATGAAGCCCTGCACGGATCTCACAGATCCGTCCGGGATTCATTGGGGTATATTTACAAAGAATCGTGTTTTGGCCGTTTTGTAGGGTGTTTGAACTCGAATGGTATCGGGTGCATTTTACTGCAACTTTTTGAATCCTGATACGATCATTCACTAAGCTGCCGAGTTTTGCACATTCGTTTTTTCCGATGTCGATGTGATTCGTAATATCAGGCAGTGTTTTACGGGAGTGATGAGTAAAACACTGCCTGACAAAACACAAGGAATCCCGGCCGGATCTGTGAGATCCGTGCAGGGCTTCATTGTGTACCTTAAAAAGTTGATTAAAGTCTTAAAAAATCTGAAAACATTTGCGTGGGGTCCCCCTCCTAAGCACAACCAGCCTCGGGCTCTTTGAGCCGGTCCTGGTTGAAAAAATATGGAGGGGAAAATGACAGGGGTTCCCCCATATTTAATCAACCAGCACCGGGCTCTGCGCCTGGTCCTGGTTCCAAAAATACGGGGGACAAAAAGCGTAGGGGTCCCCCGTATTTTTGAAACCAGCACCTGGCTCCACTAGCCAGGTACATAATGCCACAGCCGGGGGACACTTTTATAGTGGTCCCTGCGCATTACATACCCAACTAGTCACCCCTGGTCGGGGTACCCTGGAGGAGTGGGAACCCCTTAAATCAAGGGGTCCCCCCCTCCAGCCACCCAAGGGCCAGGGGTGAAGCCCAAGGCTGTCCCCCCCATCCAAGGGCGGCGGATGGGGGTCTGATAGCCTTTTGAAAAAATGTGAATATTGTTTTTAGTAGCAGTACTACAAGTCCCAGCAAGCCTCCCCCGCAAGCTGGTACTTGGAGAACCACAAGTACCAGCATGCGGTGGAAAACCGGGCCCGCTGGTACCTGTAGTACTACTACTAAAAAAATACCCCCAAAAAAACAGGACACACACACCGTGAAAGTATAATTTTATTACATACATGCACACCTCCAAACATACATACTTACCTATGTTCACATGAGGCTCTGTCCTCTTGTCCCTGTAGAATCCTTGGGGTACCTGTGAAAAAAATTATACTCACATAATCCAGTGTAGAATCAGACCTTTGTATAATCCACGTACTTGGCAAAATAATAAAATGGAAACCCGACCACGCACTGAAAGGGGTCCCATGTTTACACATGGGACCCCTTTCCCCGACTGCCAGGACCCCCCTGACTCCTGTCAAAGAGGGTCCCTTCAGCCAATCAGGGAGCGCCACGTCGTGGCACTCTCCTGATTGGCTGTGTGCTCCTGTAGTGTCTGTCAGGCTGCACACGGCAGAGATACAATGTAGCGCCTATGCGCTCCATTGTATCCAATGGTGGGAACTTTGCGGTCAGCGGTGAGGTTACTGGTCAACCGCTGACCGAAATACGTTGGAAAGACCAAAAGAGTTTTGAAAACTAGAATACTGGAGTACGGTAGAAATATAAAGAATCGTGTTATGAATCACAGCGTTCCACTGCATTTTTTAGAACGACATAATGCTGATCCGTCTCTTTTAAGATTTGCCGGCATTGAACATGTGGCATTTAATAAAGAGGGAGGGAACAGAGAGGAATTTCTACTGAAAAGGGAGACATTCTGGATATTAACACTCAACACACTGATCCCTCATGGTCTCAATGAAAACTATGAGATCACTCCATTTATTAGAGACAGATAATATACTCTGTTTGGATCTTGTTTTTTCATAGATCTCCTTAAATAAGGTGTGTAGTATTCTAGTTTTGGGCTCCAGGTGTTGGTTATTATATATAATGTCCATTAACAACACATAGTATATTGGTATTGATACCTTGTTACATTTTATTTTCTTGTTTTTAGAAAATGGGGTCTTTTAAACCTAACAGTATTGTGTAATGGAAGTGATTTATGAATTTTTAGCACTAGTTGTGTCGGTTAATGGGAATAATCCGACAATATGCCGTGAGCAATCTGAAATCGATATATATGTTTACAGCAATACTGTCTAGTATACTTATAATTGTATATTCTTTCACAATACATTTAGCCGCATGTCATTTTTGATTGTAACCGGCTGTTTTTTGGACACTCTGTAAAACTCTGTGTGATTTGTAAAAATTCCTAACTATGGGTAAATGTAGGGTCAGACCCTAAGTATATACTTTTTAGCTGTATAATCAGCGCAGACGGGCGTTAGTATATCCCTGCATGAATTTTGCATTGGCACTTTATGTAGTAGACACGTAATGTTTGAAAAATAAATGTGGAAATTAACGAGTGTAACTGGGGGTAGATCACCTTGTTTCATTGATACATATCGTATAATACATTTTTAAAATGTTTTTAAATATGTGGTTTAGTAAGTACTTATTGATATATGCCTGTCTAGTAGATGTTTATTTATCTATGTATTCCCGTTGTATGTTAAGACTGCAGTAATGGAGGAGAACTAATACAAGTGCCGCTAATTAGTGGATTCAGCTTGTAAAATATTCTGTTGTGGTTTATATAGCTCCCATCACGTCTGACAAGCCAGCCTCCTGACGAAGTAACTACGAAACGCGTAGAGGCGGGGCTTGCCAGACGTGCGTCTTCTCCCACCCGGCTCACACATCCCGGCTGCTTCATTGTGAGTGACCTGACGGGTTCGGCTTTCACCGGCGCGGTGCATGGTCCGGTCTTTGATCACAGCAGGTTTGGTGGATTGCCTGGTGGATTGTTTTATGTGCTCAAACTGGCCCAGAGAGTGGGTCATTTATGGTACGAGTCTTTTATAATCCATGGAATGTCCTGTTTTTATTCTGTGTTTGTAATAAATTTATCTGCACTATGGGCGCATTCTTCTGATTTTTTCCAGACATATATATATATATAACTGATTTCTATTTACATGGGGTCTGCCTGTCGAACTATTATCGGGAACGGATGCTACCACGGGGGTTTCGTATCCGGAATACTCCCACCATAGGCAGATATAACCCTGAGTTTTGCCGTAAATGGGCCGCCGTGCTCAACAAAGCTTCTTTTGATCTTGTCCTCCTGGTGGTGGAGGAAGCCACAAGAGAGTTAGAAATTCTACGGTCAAAGATACGGGACTTGGAGCTTACCACTCTACCCATCCTGAGTGCGAACACCAGTTGTGACTGGTTTGCCAAGTTGACATCACAAATAGAGAAGTATAAATCAGACTTGGTGAAATTCAAATCTAAAAAATTTGCCACGGTCAAAAAAGACTATGCAGAAAACAAAGTGTACTTTTGGGTTAATAATACAACATCTAAACCCAGAGCATATCGGCCGAGGACCAATAAAGGACCACGCCATTTCCAATTGGAGACGGATTCTTCCAGCGGCACCTCTAATAGTGAGATGGATCGTGCTACTTCTAGACGACGCCCCACCGCACCTTCAGCCCCTTTGGGGGTACAAACCCGAGCCCAGCGAGACACTCCAGCAGAGCAAGAACCCGACGTGGCGGGCAGTGCGAAAGGGAAGGGCGCAAAAGGCACAAAAAACGAAGAAGTGATTTACAATCTATCTTCAAGATCCCTCACTCAGGATGAGATCAGCGTACTCTCTAAAGGTCTCAATTTTGTGCCTACTAAGGGACATAGCGATTTGGACAGTAGAATTGACCTATGTCGATTTAATAGACAGTTACGTCTGAAAGAGTTCTTTAACACCAAAGCCGTTAGTACACAAAATGCTGTTGATTGCCCAATTAGAGCCAGATCTTCTTTCGATCCGTATTCCACTAATTCAGCGATCAAAGTATTTACTAGGACTGTATCCCAATGCATTGATGAATGTGGTAAAAATCATGATCCATTTGTTACCAATCTTACTAATTCTGAATATCAGGCTCTGCGGGATTTGTCGACATATCCTGATATCATGGTGCGCCCTGCCGACAAGGGTGGCGGCATCGTGATTCAGGATTTGATTGACTATAAGTCAGAGGCCTACCGCCAGCTTGATGAGCAATCAGTATACTGTAGGTTGCCTGTGGATCCTACTCCTGAATATACCGGTGAGCTTAATCTTTTATTACAACAGGCTGAGGACAACGGTATCATTTCTGGTACCACTAGAAAGGCACTGGTTGTTAACACACCGTATGTGCCAGTCTTCTATACGATCCCTAAGCTCCATAAAAACCCCGTACAGCCACCGGGGGGTCCTATTATTGCAGCTTGGGATTCGTTATACTCCAAGATTGCACAATACATTGATTACTTTTTGCAACCGGTAATTCAGCAGCAGGATACCTATTTGAAAGACACCGCTACTTTTCTACAGAAGTTGAGAGACATAGATGTGTCCGCTGGCGAATGCTGGTTGTGTGCAGCTGATGTTGTCAGTTTATACACCAGCATTCCCCACGAACGTGGTTTGGCAGCCGTCAAATCATTAATAGAATCTAGCTCGTATTACACAGGTCCTGATATCACTTTCTTTTTGTCATTATTGGATCTAACGCTTCATAGGAATTATTTTTTGTTTAACAACGAGTTTTTCAGACAAGTGCAGGGCTGCGCTATGGGTTCTTGCGCAGCACCGGCATATGCCAACTCATTTATGTTCGGTGTTGAGCAGAACCTATTTTTTTCTAGAGACAACTTCAGGTCTTACATAGCCATGTTTACACGGTACATAGATGACGTGTTCATCCTATGGACTGGTACACGAGAGAGTTTTATAGAGATGATGCAAGTGGTCAATCAGAGTGATGAATCAATTAAGTTCACTTTTGACATTCAGCCTGTCAGCATCAATTTTTTGGACGTTAGGATTACTCTGACCGGAGGTAGGTTTAAGACCTCGGTTTACAGTAAACCTACAGACGTTAATAGCCTTTTGTTGTCCTCGAGTCACCACCCTAAGGCATTGAGGAATGGTTTGCATATTCCCAATTTCTGCGCGTTCATCGCATTTGCAGTGATTTGGAAGATGAAAAGACCCAAATGGACCTCATGACCAAGCGATTCTTGGAGAGAGGGTATAAGAACAAATTGCTCCAGTCAGCCAGGGCCAAAGCTATGTCACAGCCCAGAGTTCCTGTACCTAGGAATAGTCACAATGACACCTCTACTAATATGGTTACCTGTGTGACCAATTTCACCACAGTTAGTCATAATCTGACTAGAACGGCCAAGAGAATATGGCCGGTTATCCAGTCAGATCCTGACTTGACAAGTTTGAAATCCAGTAGATTCATGCCTTGTTATAGGCGAGGGACCAACATCAGGGATATGGTAGTACATAGTGATATCTCCTCATTGGCAACAGCTAATGCCAGTACTTTTCTATCAAGAAAACCAGGCAATTATAAGTGCACAGGATGCACTACTTGCCTATACCTCGAGACTGGTGATTATGTGATACATCCTCACACAGGTAAAAGGATTAAAATCAAACAAATCCTGACATGTACTAGTAAATTTGTCGTATACTGCATTAGGTGTCCATGTGGCCTATTTTATATAGGTAAAACTAGTTGTCAATTTAAAGAACGTATGTCACAGCACAGAAGTGCAATTAAGCAAATCCTGGAAGGGAAGAATATTGATCAGCCAGTGGCAAAGCACTTTAAATTGCATCACCATGGGCTAGCCACTCTTAGATATAAAATGTTAGAGCAAGTTCCATTTTCCAAGCGTGGAGGTGACCGACATAGGGCACTATTACAAAAAGAGGCCCGCTGGATTCACATATTGAATACGGTGTCTCTAAACGGCCTGAATGAGACCTTATCTCTGACATGCTTTTTGTAACATGCATTTATAGCATTCTATTCTTTTTAGAACGTTTACTAGTTCAGTGATCATGAAATGGATCTGATTGTATATTCTGCCATGTCTATATTCATGTTAATATCTATGTCTGTGTTCGTTACACAGCGGTATGCACATGTCGGTTACTCAGCTCCTCCTGTCTTGTTTTGTTTTTAAGATTGTCATGGTGATGGGTAGAGCACGTTAGCCGGCATTGCGCCGTCGTCAGGGCAACAGTGTCCCAGTATGATGACGCAACCGGAAGGTGGTCCCGGCGGGTGCGCCGAGGACGTGACACTGGCGGTGTTTGTAGCATGTATAAAGGTAAGACTGTGTTATAATGTATTTTTTACTTCTGAGGACGGTTTAATAAACCGAAACGTTAAGCATCAATCCTTGAGTGATCTCGAGTGTTGTTTCTGAGAAGTCCGTGAGTGCCGCCTACTTGTTCATTTGTATACTATTTCACATTTGGAGGGCACCCGGCAGGCTGATGGACTTTACTATATAGGAGTGCCGAATATCCTCTTTCCTATATATATATATATATATATATATACAGGTTGAGTATCCTTTATCCAAAATGCTTGGGACCAGAGGCATTTTGGATAATGGATTTTTCTGTATTTTGGAATAATTGCATACCATAATGAGATATCATGGTGATGGGACCTAAATCTAAGCACAGAATTCATTTATGTTACATATACACTTTATACACACAGCCTGAAGGTAATTTTAGCCAATATTTTTTATAACTTTGTGCATTAAACAAAGTGTGTCTACATTCACACAATTCATTTATGTTTCATATACACCTTATACACACAGCCTGAAGGTCATTTAATACAGTATTTTTAATAACTTTGTGTATTAAACAAAGTTTGTGTACATTGAGCCATCAAAAAACAAGGGTTTCCCTCTCTCACTCAAAAAAGTCCGTATTTAGGAATATTCCGTATTTCGGAATATTTGGATATGGGATACTCAACCTGTATATGTGTGTGTGTCATTTGTACATATAGCTATATACACACACACACATTGCCACTGACCTGAGTTCGGAGTGTGGAGAACTCGGTGGTTCTTCCGATGATCGGAAGGAGGAACCACAGCTGGGCCAGAGCAGGTATGGCCGGATGTAGGTTTCCCTCATGCAGAACTGGCCGTAGTAACTGGCGTATAATGCTGAAGAATTAAATGATGATTTGAGAACGATGGTGAAGCACACAGAAGAATGAAGAACTTGTGAGCGATGCTGAAGAGATGAATGAGGATTTGAGAACGATGGTTAAGCACACAGAAGAATGAAGAACTTGTGAGCGTTGCTGAAGAAATGAATGAGGATTTGAGAACGATGGTGAAGCACACAGAAGAATGAAGAACTTGTGAGCGATGTTTGAAGAATGAGAAGCTTGTGAGAGATGTTGAAGAAATGAAATGAGGATTTAAGATTCAGTGTAACTCTGGAAGTATGGAAGGCGTTCCACTTGGAGATATCATGTAATACAGGAAACACAGGAGGTGTCCCCCTAAGAGAAACACTGTAACTCAGAGAATGTCCCACTGAGTGATACACTGTAACGCTGGTAGCACAGTGAATGTTCCACTGAGGGATACACTGTAACGCTGGTAGCACAGTGAATGTTCCACGGAGTGATACACTGTAACGCTGGTAGCACAGTGAATGTTCCACTGAGTGATACATTGTAACGCTGGTAGCACAGTGAATGTTCCACTAGGTGATACACTGTAACGCTGGTAGCACAGTGATTGTTCCACTGAGTGATACTCTGCAAACGCTGGAAGCACAAGGAATGTTCCACTGAGAGATACTCTGCAAACGCTGGTACACAGGAGACGTTCAGTTTAGAGAACTCACTGAACGCTGCTAGCACTGGTGATCATAGAAGAGACGATACTCAGGCGCTGGAGCTCTGCACAGCGTCTTCCTTTGAACTTCCCGCTCTCTCCCAATTGGCGGAAGGGGCCGATGACGTCACTCGCCCACCACGCTCCCGTGAACGCCAGGCGCAATGGCGGCGCCCACACCCCGGGAACCCGCCGGAGGCAGCGGAAGCAAGACGCAACAACCCGGTGCCCACCGGGAGCGGCGACCGCCGAGAAACCCAGCGCACCCGGAGCAGTAAGTGCGGCAGCCGCAGCGCCGCGAGTGTGACTGTACTCCCTCCTCTAGGAGTGGCCCCTGGATACTTTCCTGGTTTCGTGGGATGCTTAGAATGAAAGATCCGGACTAGTCGGGGAGCAGTGACTTTAGAAGCTTTGACCCAGCTCCTCTCCTCAGGACCATAACTTTTCCATTCTACCAGATACTGTAAATTCTTGTGAAGATAACGAGAGTCAAGAATAGCTTTGATTTCAAATTCTGTTCCAGCTTCAGTCTCTACCGAGGTCGGCCTAGGAGACTTTGAATGGAACCGATTTAAGATGAGGGGACGAAGAAGAGAAACATGGAACAAATTTGGTACCCGAAAGTGGGAAGGCAACCCCAATTTGCAGACAACCGGGTTCAGGACTTGCAAAACAGGGTAAGGACCGATGAACCTCGGAGCAAACTTCATAACGGGCACTCTTTAACGAAGATTGCGGATAGAGAGCCATACCCTGTCACCAACTTTGTACTGAGGAGCTGCTCGCCGTTTTCTATCCGCAAAGAATTTGTAGCGGCCAGAGATTTTTTTGAGATTAGCATGAACCTTACTCCAGATTTGACTCAAGTGCTGGAGAGTAGAAGCTGCAGCAGGAACATCCTCCGAAGGAGAGATGGGTAATTCTGGGACTCGTGGATGGAATCCATAATTAATGAAGAATGGAGACTCACCAGTGGAAGAGTGATACAGATGGTTATGGGCAAACTCGGCCCAGGGTAACCGTTCCACCCAATCGTCCTGCGAAGGAGAAAGATAAACGCGGAGAAAAGTCTCTAAATCTTGATTGACGCGTTCAGTCTGCCCATTGGTTTGTGGATGGTAAGCAGATGAGAACTTGAGTTTTATTTGTAAAGCTGAACAGAGGGCCCTCCAGAATCTAGCAGTGAACTGTACCCCTCGATCAGAGACTATCTCCTGAGGTAACCTGTGCAGGCAGAAGTGTTCACGAATAAATAGTAAAGCCAACTTGGGAGCCATTGGTAACCCGGACAACGGAACAAAATGTGCCATTTTAGAAAAGCGGTCAATAATCACCCAGATGGTATTGTAACCCTTGGAGAGGGGTAATTCGGTAACAAAGTCCATGGAAATATGGGTCCAGGGTTTCTTAGGAATGGACAGTGGACGAAGCAACCCCGCAGGAGGCAGACGAAGAGTTTTGTGCTGAGCACATTGAGGACACGAGTTGACATAATCTTGTATATCCTTCTTCATGGTGTCCCACCAATATGACCTTCGTAGAAATTCACACATTTTTTGAACACCAGGATGACCGGAAAACTTGGAGATATGAGCCCACTGCAGCAACTTTGGACGAAATTCAACTGGTACAGACATTCTCCCAGGAGGAGGACCCAGAGTAGTGGGAGCTGCTGAAATAGAGACTGGACTGAGAATCAAACTCTTTTCAAAGGAATTCTCCTCATCCGAGGCCGTTAAAGAACGAGACAGAGCATCAGCCTTAGCATTGAGAGTCCCGGCCCGGTACTTAATAACGAACGAGAATCGAGTGAAAAAGAGCGCCCATCTAGCTTGACGGGAATTCAAGCACTGGGCCGTCTTGATATACAACAAGTTCTTGTGATCGGTATAGATCGTAATTAGGTGTTTAGCACCTTCCAATAAGTACCTCCATTCTTCTAGGGCAGATTTTATTGCTAAAAGCTCCTGATCTCCAATGGTGTAGTTTCGTTTAGCAGGAGAGAACTTACGAGAATGGAAACCACATGGAAGTAACTTCCCATCAGAGGAGTACTGTGAAAAAACGGCACTGATGCCTACTGAAGAAGCATCGACTTCCAAGAAGAATGGTTTAGAAAAATTTGGTTGTTGGAGTACCGGAGCAGACATGAAGGCTGATTTCAACCGGGCAAACGCTACTTCAGCTTCTGAAGACCCGATGAAATTGGTGTAACTGGAAACCAAAGGGTCAGATCGCTCCCACAACGGAGACACCCAATCAAATGCTGAACCTTCAAGCAAGGAAATTATGTATGCCACTTTGGCCCGATCCGTGGGGAAGTTGTGTGAGAGAAGTTCAAAATGCACCTCTCATTGATTGAGAAAACCACGGCAATTCTTTGGATTCCCATTATAGCGAGAGGGAGTGGGAAGCTGAAGGCGTGACTTGGTTCCGGACAAGGATTGAACATTACTGGTGGCAACCACTGGAGCGGGTACTGGAACTGGAGCCGGAACTACAGAAGCCAGGGAAGCCTGAATTTGATCCAGCCGGCCGGATAATTCCTGGAGATACTGCATCACCTGGCCCTGTGCCGCCTCCTGACTCTGAACTCGGGAAACTAAGTTTTGGATGGCACTTGATTCTGGGTTCCGATCCCCCGAGTCCATGTGGCCTGAGTATACTGTCACTGACCTGAGTTCGGAGTGTTGAGAACTTGGGGGTTCTTCCGATGATCGGAAGGAGGAACCACAGCTGGGCCGGAGCAGGTATGGCCGGATGTAGGTTTCCCTCATGCAGAACTGGCCGTAGTAACTGGCGTATAATGCTGAAGAATTAATATAAGATTTTACTCACCGGTAAATCTATTTCTCGTAGTCCGTAGTGGATGCTGAGGACTCCGTAAGGACCATGGGGAATAGCGGCTCCGCAGGAGACTGGGCACAGCTAAGAAAGATTTAGGACTACCTGGTGTGCACTGGCTCCTCCCACTATGACCCTCCTCCAGACCTCAGTTAGGATACTGTGCCCGGAAGAGCTGACACAATAAGGAAGGATTTTGAATCCCGGGTAAGACTCATACCAGCCACACCAATCACACCGTATAACTCGTGATATGATACCCAGTTAACAGTATGAACATAACAGAGCCTCTCAACAGATGGCTCAACAATAACCCTTTTAGTTAACGATAACTATATACAAGTATTGCAGACAGTCCGCACTTGGGACGGGCTCCCAGCATCCACTACGGACTACGAGAAATAGATTTATTGGTGAGTAAAATCTTATTTTCTCTGACGTCCTAGTGGATGCTGGGGACTCCGTAAGGACCATGGGGATTATACCAAAGCTCCCAAATGGGCGGGAGAGTGCGGATGACTCTGCAGCACCGAATGAGAGAACTCAAGGTCCTCCTCAGCCAGGGTATCAAATTTGTAGAATTTTGCAAACGTGTTTGCCCCTGACCAAGTAGCAGCTCGGCAAAGTTGTAAAGCCGAGACCCCTCGGGCAGCCGCCCAAGAAGAGCCCACTTTCCTCGTGGAATGGGCTTTTACAGATTTAGGGTGCGGCAGTCCAGCCGCAGAATGTGCAAGTTGAATCGTGCTACAGATCCAGCGAGCAATCGTCTGCTTAGAAGCAGGAGCATCCAGCTTGTTGGGTGCATACAGGATAAATAGCGAGTCAGTCTTCCTGACTCCAGCTGTCCTGGAAACATATACTTTTCAGGGCCCTGACTACGTGCAGGAACTTGGAATCCTCCAAGTCCCAAGTAGCCGCAGGCACCACAATAGGTTGGTTCACATGAAAAACTGATACCACCTTAGGAAGGAATTGGGAACGAGTCCTCAATTCCGCCTTTCCCATATAAAATACAGATAAGGGCTTTTGTATGACAAAACCGCCAATTCTGATACACGCCTGGCCGACGCCAAGGCCCACAGAATGACTACTTTCCACGTGAGGTATTATAGCTCCACGGATTTAAGTGGCTCAACCCAATGCGACTTCAGGAAATCCAACACCACGTTGAGATCCCACGGTGCCACTGGAGGCACAAACGGGGGCTGACTATGCAGCACTCCCTTAACAAAAGTCTGAACTTCAGGCAGTGAAGCCAGTTCCATTTTGGAAGAAAATCGATAGAGCCGAAATCTGGACCTTAATGGAACCCAATTTTAGGCCCATAGTCACCTCTGACTGTAGGAAGTGCAGAAATCGACCTAGCTGAAATTTCTCCTTTGGGGCCTTCCTGGCCTCACAGTACGCAACATATTTCCGCCATATGCGGTGATAATGGTTAGCGTTCACTTCTTTCCTAGCTTTAAATAGAGTAGGGATAACTTCCTCCGGAATTCCCTTTTCCTTCAGGATCCGGCGTTCAACCGCCATGCCGTCCAACGCAGCCGCGGTACGTCTTGGAACAGACAGGCCCCCTGCTGCAGCAGGTCCTGTCTGAGCGGCAGAGGCCATGGGTCCTCTGAGATCATTTCTTGGAGTTCTGGTTACCAAGCTCTTCTTGGCCAACCCGGAACAATGAGTATAGTTCTTACTCCTCTCCTTCTTATTATTCTCATTACTCTGGGTAAGAGAGGCAGAGAAGGGAACACATACTCCGACTGGTACACCCACGGTGTTACCAGAGCGTCCACAGCTATCGCCTGAGGGTCCTTGACCTGGCGCAATATCTTTGTAACTTTTAGTTGAGGCGGGACGCCATCATGTCCACCTGTGGCCTTTCCCAACGATGTACAATCATTTGGAAGACTTCTGGATGAAGTCCCCACTCTCCCGGGTGGAGGTCGTGTCTTCTGAGAAAGTCTGCTTCTCAGTTGTCCACTCCGGAAATGAACACTGCTGACAGTGCTAACACATGATTTTCCGCCCATCGGAGAATCCTTGTGGCTTCTGCCATCGCCCTCCTGCTTCTTGTGCCGCCCTGTCGTTTACATGAGCGACCGCCGTGATGTTGTCTGACTGGATCAGCACCGGCCGGTGTTGAAGCAGGGGTCTAGCCTGACTTAGGGCATTGTAAATGGCCCTTAGTTCCAGAATATTTATGTGTAGGGAAGTCTCCTGACTTTTCCATAGCCTTGGAAGTTTCTTCCCTGTGTGACTGCCCCCCAGCCTCGAAGGCTGGCATCCGTGGTCACCAGGACCCAGTCCTGTATGCCGAATCTGCGGCCCCCTAGAAGATGAGCACTCTGCAGCCACCACAACAGCGACACCCTGGCCCTTGGAGACAGGGTTATCCGCCGATGCATCTGAAGATGCGACCCGGACCACATGTCCAACAGATCCCACTGGAAAATCCTTGCATGGGACCTGGCGAATGGAATTTCTTCGTAAGAAGCTACCATCCTTCCCAGGGCTCGCGTGCATTGATGCACCGACACCTGTATACGTATTAGGAGGTCTCTGTCTAGAGACGACAACTCCTTGGACTTCTCCTCCGGGAGAAACCCTTTTTATCCTGTTCTGTGTCCAGAACCATACCCAGGAACAGTAGACGTGTCGTAGGAACCAGCTGCGACTTTGGAATATTCAGAATCCAGCCGTGCTGTTGTAGCACTTCCCGAGATAGTGCTACTCCGCCGAACAACTGCTCCCTGGACCTCGCCTTTATAAGGAGATCGTCCAAGTACGGGATAATTATTTCGGCCATTACCTTGGTAAATACCTCGGTGCCGGGGACAGACCAACGGCAACGTCTGGAATTGGTAATGACAATCCTGTACCACAATTTTGAGGTACTCCTGGTGAAGAGGGTAAATAGGGACATGCAGGTAAGCATCCTTGATGTCCAGTGATACCATGAAATTCTCCAGGTTTGCAATAATCGCCCTGAGCGATTCCATTTTGAACTTGAACCTTCGTATATAAGTGTTCAAGGCTTTCAATTTTAAAATGGGTCTCACCGAACCGTCTGGTTTCGGTACCACAACATTTTGGAATAGTAACCCCGGCCTTGTTGAAGGAGGGGTACCTTGATTTCACCTGCTGGAAGTACAGCTTGTGAATTGCCGCCAGTACTACCTTTCTCCGAGGGCAGCAGGCAAGGCTGATGTGAGGTAACGGCGAGGGGGAGTCGCCTCGAACTCCAGCCTGTATCCCTGTGATACTATTTGCAGAACCTAGGGATCCACCTGTGGGCAAACCCACTGGTCCCTGAAGTTCCCGAGACGCGCCCCTACCGCACCTGTCTCCACCTGTGGAGCCCCAACGTCATGCGGTGGACTCAGAGGAAGCGGTGGAAGATTTTTGATCCTGGGAACTGGCTGCTGGTGCAGCTTTTTCCTTCTTCCCTTGTCTCTGTGCAGAAAGGAAGCGCCTTTGACCCGCTTGCTTTTCTGAAGCCGAAAGGACTGTACCTGAAAATACGGTGCTTTCTTAGGCTGTGAGGAAACCTGAGGTAAAAAAAATTCTTCCCAGCTGTTGCTGTGGATACGAGGTCCCAGAGACCATCCCCAAACAATTCCTCACCCTTATAAGGCAGAATCTCCATGTGCCTTTTATAGGCAGCATCACCTGTCCACTGCCGGGTTTCTAATACCCTCCTGGCAGAATGGACATTGCATTAATTCTGGATGCCAGCCGGCAAATATCCCTCTGTGCATCCTTTATATATAAGACGACGTCTTTAATATGCTCTATGTTAGCAAACTATTATCCCTGTCTTAGAGTATTAATATTATCTGACAGGGTATCAGACCACGCTGCAGCAGCACTATTTATGCTGAGGCAATTGCAGGTCTCAGTATATAACCTGAGTGTGTATATACAGACTTCAGGATAGCCTCCTGCTTTTTATCAGCAGGCTCCTTCAAGGTGGCCGTATCCTAAGACGGCAGTGCCACCTTTTTTGACAAACGTGTGAGCGCCTTATCCACCCTAAGGGATATCTCCCAACGTGACCTATCCTCTGGCGGGAAAGGGTACGCCATCAGTAACTTTTTAGAAATTACCAGTTTCTTATTGGGGGAACCCACGCTACTTTACACACTTCATTCATTCATCTGATGGGGGAACAAAACACTGGCTGCTTTTTCTCCCCAAAAATAAAACCCCTTTTATGTGGTACTTGAGTTCATGTCAGAAATGCGTAACACATTTTTCATTGCCGAGATCATGTAACGGATGTTCCTAGTGTATTGTGTATATGTCTCAACCTCGTCGACACTGGAGTCAGACTCCGTGTCGACATCTGTGTCTGCCATCTGAGGTAACGGGCGCTTTTTTGAGCCCCTGATGGCCTTTGAGACGCCTGGGCAGGCGCGGGCTGAGAAGCCGGCTGTCCCACAGCTGTTTTACGTCATCCAGCCTTCTATGTAAGGAGTTGACATTGTCGGTTAATACCTTCCACCTATCCATCCACTCTGGTGTCGGCCCCACAGGGGACGACATCCCATTTATCGGCCTCTGCTCCACCTCCACGTAACCTTCCTTATCCCACATGTCGACACAGCCGAACCCACACAGCACACACACAGGGAATGCTCTGACTGAGGACAGGACCCCACAAAGTCCTTTGGGGAGACAGAGAGAGAGTATGCCAGCACACACCAGAGCGCTATATAATGCAGGGATTAACACTATGGGGGTCATTCCGAGTTGTTCGCTCGGTAAATTTCTTCGCATCGCAGCGTTTTTCCGCTTAGTGCGCATGCGCAATGTTCGCACTGCGACTGCGCCAAGTAAATTTGCTATGCAGTTAGGAATTTTACTCACGGCTTTTTCTTCATTCTGGTGATCGTAATGTGATTGACAGGAAGTGGGTGTTTCTGGGCGGAAACTGGCCGTTTTATGGGAGTGTGTGAAAAAACGCTACCGTTTCTGGGAAAAACGCGGGAGTGGCCGGAGAAACAGAGGAGTGTCTGGGCGAACGCTGGGTGTGTTTGTGACGTCAAACCAGGAACGACAAGCACTGAACTGATCGCAGATGCCGAGTAAGTCTCGAGTTACTCAGAAACTGCACAGAGATGTCTTATCGCAATATTGCGAATCTTTCGTTCGCAATTTTAAGAAGCTAAGATTCACTCCCAGTAGGCGGCGGCTTAGCGTGTGCAAAGCTGCTAAAAGCAGCTTGCGAGCGAACAACTCGGAATGAGGGCCCATAACTGAGTGATTTTTCCCCCAATAGCTGCTTGTATAAACAATATTTGCACCTAAATTTAGTGCCCCCCCTCTCTTTTTAACCCCTTGAGCCTGAAAACTACAGGGGAGAGCCTGGGGAGCTGTCTTCCAGCTGCACTGTGAAGAGAAAATGGCGCCAGTGTGCTGAGGGAGATAGCTCCGCCCCTTTTTTGCGGACTTTTCTCCTGCTTTTTTATGGATTCTGGCAGGGGTATTTATCACATATATAGCCTCTGGGGCTATATATTGTGATATATTTGCCAGCCAAGGTGTTTTTATTGCTGCTCAGGGCGCCCCCCCCCAGCGCCCTGCACCCTTTAGTGACCGGAGTGTGAAGTGTGTATGAGGAGCAATGGCGCACAGCTGCAGTGCTGTGCGCTACCTTGGTGAAGACTGATGTCTTCTGCCGCCGATTTTCCGGACTCTTCTAGCTTCTGGCTCTGTAAGGGGGCCGGCGGCGCGGCTCTGGGACCGAACATCAATGGCCGGTTCCATGCTGTCGATCCCTCTGGAGCTAATGGTGTCCAGTAGCCTAAGAAGCCCAAGCTACCACCAGTTAGGTAGGTTCGCTTCTTCTCCCCTTAGTCCCTCGCTGCAGTGAGTCTGTTGCCAGCAGATCTCACTGTAAAATAAAAAACCTAAAATATACTTTCTCTCTAGGAGCTCAGGAGAGCCCCTAGTGTGCATCCAGCTCAGCCGGGCACAGGATTCCAACTGAGGTCTGGAGGAGGGTCATAGTGGGAGGAGCCAGTGCACACCAGGTAGTCCTAAATCTTTCTTAGCTGTGCCCAGTCTCCTGCGGAGCCGCTATTCCCCATGGTCCTTACGGAGTCCCCAGCATCCACTAGGACGTCAGAGAAATGAAGATTTGAGAACGATGGTGAAGCACACAGAAGAATGAAGAACTTGTGAGCGATGCTGAAGAGATGAATGAGGATTTGAGAACGATGGTGAAGCACACAGAAGAATGAAGAACTTGTGAGCGATGCTGAATAAATGAATGAGGATTTGAGAACGATGGTGAAGCACACAGAAGAATGAAGAACTTGTGAGCGTTGCTGAAGAAATGAATGAGGATTTGAGAACGATGGTGAAGCACACAGAAGAATGAAGAACTTGTGAGCGATGTTTGAAGAATGAGAAGCTTGTGAGCGATGTTGAAGAAATGAAATGAGGATTTAAGATTCAGTGTAACTCTGGAAGTATGGAAGGCGTTCCACTTGGAGATATCATGTAATACAGGAAACACAGGAGGTGTCCCCCTAAGAGAAACTCTGTAACTCAGAGAATGTCCCACTGAGTGATACACTGTAACGCTGGTAGCACAGTGAATGTTCCACTGAGTGATACACTGTAACGCTGGTAGCACAGTGAATGTTCCACTGAGTGATACACTGTAACGCTGGTAGCACAGTGATTGTTCCACTGAGTGATACACTGTAACGCTGGTAGCACAGTGAATGTTCCACTGAGTGATACACTGTAACGCTGGTAGCACAGTGAATGTTCCACTGAGTGATACATTGTAACGCAGGTAGCACAGTGATTGTTCCACTGAGTGATTTGCTGTTAGCACAGTGAATGTTCCACTGAGTGATACACTGTAACGCAGGCAGCACAGTGATTGTTCCACTGAGTGATACACTGTAACGCAGGCAGCACAGTGATTGTTCCACTGAGTGATACACTGTAACGCTGGTAGCACAGTGAATGTTCCACTGAGTGATACATTGTAACGCAGGTAGCACAGTGATTGTTCCACTGAGTGATACACTGTAACGCTGGTAGCACAGTGATTGTTCCACTGAGTGGTTCTCTGCAAACGCTGGAAGCACAAGGAATGTTCCACTGAGAGATACTCTGCAAACGCTGGAAGCACAAGGAATGTTCCACTGAGAGATACTCTGCAAACGCTGGTACACAGGAGACGTTCAGTTTAGAGAACTCACTGAACGCTGCTAGCACTGGTGATCATAGAAGAGACAATACTCAGGCGCCGGAGCTCTGCACGGCGTCTTCCTTTGAACTTCCCGCTCTCTCCCAATTGGCGGAAGGGGCCGATGACGTCACTCACCCACCACGCTCCCGTGAACGCCAGGCACAATAGCGGCGCCCACACCCCGGGAACCCGCCGGAGGCAGCGCCAGCAAGACGCAACAACCCGGTGCCCACCGGGACCGGCGACCGCCGAGAGACCCAGCGCACCCGGAGCGGTAAGCGCGGCAGCCACAGCGCCGCGAGTGTGACACACATACACACACACATATATATATATATTTATATATATATATATATACCCATACACATATACTGTATATAAATACACGCCCTTCGGCTGTCAATTTTAGCACAGCTACGATCATCTTCCCTGACATGCGGGGGAACACCCAGCACAGGGCTAGTCCGCCCCGCATGTCGGCAAATGTTATATTTGCGCCTTCCCCCCCGTGCAGTTCACATGGTTTTGCACATTAGCTAACAAATTTGCTGCTGCGATCAGATCTGAATTAGGCCCAGTGTTATGTAGTTTTGTATTTTAATAGATATTAATTAATTAGTATTTTATTGTGGATATTTACATCTATGAATGTTTATATAGATATATTATTACACTCTTGGCACTTTATATACAGTACATGCATGTATGTGGTGATAACATATTTCACTTTTGTTACAGATGACGGGTTGCTGGGACAACTGGGGCAGTGAGTTTATGGAGCCAGAGTCGGGGAAATCCTGGAAGTCCCACATGCACTGCCGGAGGACTACACTTGGGGGGGAATGTAATAGGGTGTGAGAATCAGAAAGTGAGAGTGGCAATCATTTACATGGCAAAACCAGGTTGATTATGCCATATAAATGATCGCCACTTTAAAGAAACAGGAGAACTCTCACAAAATCTCTCAGTTCCTGATTCTCCCACCCTATTACATTCCCCGCCACCCGGTGTTGTTATATAAGGTAGGATTTTATTATTTACTATTTGTATGTTGCCTGAAGTTGGGTAATAAAATCCAAAATGTTGCAAATGGCATGACGTGAAAATGTTCTTTTTTTTATTGGAGCCTAGACTGTTGAGCCCCGCACTCCGGAGATGCATTGATGTTTTGGTAGCGTGCACCCCAGTAGTTGCATACAATGTGGAGAGTGCCGGCTGATCACATTGTCTATCGATCGATCTATCCTGTATAAAATAAATATATATATATATATATATATATATACACGTAGCTAGTAATTAACTAATTGTGGGGGTCATTCCGACTTGATCGCTCCCTAGCTATTTTTTGCAGTGCTGCGATCAGATAGTCGCCGCCTATGGGGGAGTGTATTTTCGCTTTGCAAGTGTGCGAATGCTTGTGCTGCCGAGTGGTACAAAATAGTTTTGTGCAGTTTCTGAGTAGGTCTGAACTTACTCAGCCGTTGCGATCACTTCAGTCTGTCCGGGGACGGAACTGACGTCAGACACCCGCCCTGCAAATGCTTGGACACGCCTGCGTTTTTCCAACCACTCCCTGAAAATGGTCATTTGACACCCATAAACGCCTTCTTCCTGTCAATCTTCTTGCGATCGGCTGTGCGAATGGATTCTTTGTTAAATCCTTCGCCCAGCACTGATCCGCTTTGTACCCTTACGACTGCTCATTGCGGTGCATACGCATGTGCAGTTTTGCCGAGTTTTGACCTGATCGCAGCGCTGCAAAAAATAGCTAGCATGCGATCAGGTCAGAATGACCGCCTAACTTTAAAACAAAACATGGCACTACAGGACTAAATGCTGAAATTTTTAAATCCAAAAAAATCACATTATATTATCCATAGCCACTGGGCATAAATCAGTCGTGCTAGAAAACATGTCAACACATGTCAATGGGAACATATCAAGGCAAAACTGCTAGCACATGCAAAACGTCTATGCAGCATTTCGGGACCACAGCGGGACCCTTCCTCGGGACATGCAGGTGCCCAGTATACACCGTAAGAGAGATATGACTCTCCTATGATGTGTATACTGGGCACCTGCATGTCCATTGACATGTGTTCACATGTTTTCTAGCATGACTGATTTATGCCCATTGGCTATGGGTAATATTATGTGATTTTTTTTGGATATAAAAACTTCAGCATTTAGTCCTGTAGTGCCGTGTTTTATTTTAAAGTTAGGGGGTCATTCTGACCTGATCGCATGCTAGCTATTTTTTGCAGCGCTGCGATCGGGTCAAAACTCGGCAATTACTAGCTACGTATATTTTATATAACAAGGGCACCCAGGCAATTGAACATTTTATATGGAGTGTATATATATATATATATATATATATATATATATATGCAAACATGAACGAGCGGCACTCACAGGACTTACATAAATGAATGGGACCTCAACCCATCAATTGCAACGTTTCGGTATTTATTACAACCGTCATCAGGCTATACAAACATGAACAGTACATTCTTACCTTTATAGCAAACAAACAACCACATGTGCAAAACGGTCACAGGATGTCCAGAGCCCTGGACTTCCACTGACATCAGTCAGAACAGACCACACCAATTAACCCTTCACCGTGTCAAAACATTTACAGAAATCTGGAATACATGATTCAAGATTCAAAAATCACCACTTGCAATTTTGTTAAAAAGGTTGACACAAATAGCTACCTGCATGATAGAAGCTGTCACCAAAAGAATTGGAAGCAAAATATTCCATATTCACAATTCCATCGGATACAAAGAAATTGCAGCCTAAAAGAGGATCAGGACCATCAACTACAGATGTATGCCAACAGATTTAAGGAAAGGGATTATCCGGAAGAAACCATATCAAAAGCCCTGGAAAAAATCAAGGAGAATCCACAACAGAATAAACAAGTTAACAATTACCAGGCTCCTTCACGTGTTTCCATTCCCTTCGTCACAACCTATAGTTGCCATGAAACCATAATTAAACAATCATTAAATAAACACTGGAACATTCTCATGATGGACCCTATCCTTAAGGACATTCTCCCCTCTCGACCACAAATTGTGTATAGAAAAAGCAGCAATCTAAAAGAAATCTTAGCACCGAGTCTACTGAAGTCCAAAACATTGATCTCAACATTGAAATGTCAGGGGAGTTACAAATGTGGTAATTGCATCATCTGCAAACTGGTCCATAGGAACAGGAAAACATTCTCCAATAATGACAATTCACGAGAATATATCATTAAAACCTTCATTAATTGCAACTCTACCATGGTGATTTATCTTTTGGAATGTACCTGTGGCCTAAAATACGTCGGAAAGACTAAGAGATGCCTGAATATACGTATCCAAGAGCACGTAAGAAATATAAAAAATAAAATCTCAACGCATGCAATATACAGACATTTTCATGAAACACACAACTCCAACCCTGAGAATCTCACTTTTAAAGGTATAGAAAATGTGAGCCTTGGAGAAAGGGGCGGAGATATCCTGAATAAATTATCGCAAAGAGAAATGTTCTGGATATTTGAATTGAGAACTATGGCACCCTTAGGATTCAATGAGGGATTCGAGATTGCCCCCTTTTTATGAGTCCCCATTACTTCTTATATGTCTTAATTATTATATCTTTCAATAAAAAAACTTTTTTTGCTGGACACTTAAATATTTTGAATATTATCAGTAGTCACCACACTCTTTCTTATAAACGTATATTTGAATCTTGACTTTTACTGTCAATATTATATTATAATTTTTTAATCTAAGAGGTATATAAATATAAATCTAATTCCCGAAATATTTCACCAATCACTTTAATGCCAATATTTCACTTCATTCCTTAAGCACCTTATTATTTGTCACCCTAGGACACCATTTTTTGCAATTATATATCTCACATAATCTCTATACTAATTGTTTATGGAAATATGACTGTGCGTTCCAACATCCACAGAAAAACTTAATGGGCAAAGATGGCCGTGTGTTCCAACAACAGGACATGACGTTGGACAACGCGGGCGGAAGTAGACTGTGCGGTTCCCCCTCCATTACTGTCTAAGCCGGAAATGACGTCGCACCACAGCGGCGCCTGTGTGATATACTGTGACCACAACATTACGGACATTTGCGCCGCAATGAGCGCCTCATCTGCCCCACAATAAACTGGTCGTCGTCCCCTTAGACACTATTTTGGAATCGTTTACCACTGGTGGTAATGACGCAATGCGTTCCACCGCTGTAAGCGGAAGTGACGCATTTGCGTTCCACTATCACTCCCGAACACCCGTTTTCTCTTCTGATTCTTCTTTCTATTTTTTCCTATCTCTTCCTTGTTAGTCATTTGCATAAGTAGGTTGTATATATAAACTTTATAGATTTAATGTTGTGATTATACACATACTAGCCACATCCAGAAGGATGCACAGGAAGTGATGTCACTTCCTTATACCCACATGTGACTACCCACTATAGTACAAAAATCCTGTATTGCTCACAATGATTATCCCCTTGAAGAAGTCCTCATACCAGGACGAAACGCATTGGGACAGGGACTGGATGCTCACCCCTCTGACTTCTCATTCGTGGACAGATAAGCCATGTTTTAACATTTAATCTTGTACGTTTGATACCTGCATTTACGGATAAATTCTTTCCTGAAGTCTCTATATACGGACAGATAAGCTGGCTATACTCTATAATCTTGTACCGTTAATACCTACACTTACAAACAGACGAGCTGCTATTTATGTCCTTATGCCTCTTTTTTTTTTTTTTATTGTTTCTATATGTGACCTGCATGTGTGGCAGGATTGTGTTTATTAAATTGTTACTGTTTTTAATTGATGTTGTCTTCCTACCAAAAATTGGAACTAGCACAGTTCCTAAATTTTTACGCATCTGTGATAATTCAAAAACAGTACACACTATGTCGTATTTATCTCTCTTTTACATGTCCTGTTCCTAAGAGTCATCTACCTGAAACTGTTTGCAGCTAAGTTGTTAAATTTTGTTCTTTTTTATCACTACACCTAAATTCACAAAGAGTGTTTCACTGACACTATTAGGCGCTTTTTTTACTTAATTTGTTTAATATATATATATATATATATATATATATATATATATATACAGTGGGGCAAAAAAGAACTTGGACAGCCACTGATTGCAAGTTGACCCACTTAAAAAGATGAGAGAGGTCTGTAATTTCCATCATAGGTACACTTCAACTATGAGAGACAGAATCTGAAGAAAAAAAGACAGGAAATCACATTGTATGATTTTTAAACAATTTATTTCTATATTCTTGCTGAAAATAAATATTTGGACAATCAAAAAGTTTAACTCAATACTTTGTAATATACAGTAACCTCGGTTGGCAATTACAGAGGTCAAACATTTCCTGTAGTTCTTGACCAGGTTTGCACACACTGTAGCAGGTATTTTGGCCCACTCTTCCATGCAGATCTTCTCTAGATCTGTCATGTTTTGGGGCCGTCGCCGGGCAACACGGACTTTCAACTCCACAGATTTTCTATTGGGTTGAGGTCTGGAGACTGGCTAGGCCACTCCAGGACCTTGAAAAGCTTCTTACGGAGCCACTCCTTAGTTGCCCAGGTGGTGTGTTTGAGGTCATTGTCATGCTGGAAGACCCAGCCACATTCCATCTTCAATGCTCTTACTGAGGGAAGGAGGTTTTTGCCAAAAATCTCTCGATACATGGCCCCATTCATCCTCTCCTTAATACGGATCAGTTGTCCTGTCCCCTTTGCAGAAAAGCAGCCCCAAAGCTTGATGTTTCCACCCCCATGCTTCACAGTGGGTATGGTGTTCTTGGGATGCCATTAATCATTCTTCGCCCTCCAAACATGGCGAGTGGAGTTTATACCAAAAAGTTACATTTTGCTCTCATCTGACCACATTAGATTCTCCCAATCCTCCTCTGGATCATCCAGCTGGTCACTGGCAAACTTTAGACGGGCCTGGACATCTGCTGGCTTAAGCAGGGGGACCTTTCGGACGCTGCAGGATTTCAATCCATGAAGACATAGTGTGTTAATAATGGTAACCTTTGTGACTGTGGTCCCAGCTCTCGAGGTCATTGACCAGGTCCCCCCGTGTAGTTCTGGGCTGATTCCTCACCGTTCTCAAGATCATTGATACCCCACGAGGTGAGATCTTGCATGGAGCCCCAGGTCGAGGAAGATTGTCAGTGATCTTATATTTCTTCCATTTTTTTAATGCAAATTGTGTTTTATTGACAAAGAGATAACAACACACAGCACAAAAAAGTTGCATATAACAGGTGCTGACATTTTAAACGTAGACTGAGAATACAAAAAAAAAAAAAAATACAACGAAAGTAATGTTTGACATCTGTAGTCTACGTGACTTAAGGTAATAAACTGCGTTATCTTCAAGTAGTAATAACAAGAAAAAATAGAACACATAGGAAACGGAAAGAATAGACAAGATAAGGGAAAGAGAGAGAAAAGAGGAAGAGGAAAGAACCGCTATCACCATCGCGACCCTAAGATGTTGTAGGGGAGTCGCATAAAGGTTTTGTATTCCTGCGTACCCTTGAATTCCAGCCATTCAAACCAGACGGCTGCAAATCGAGAGGCAGACTGTCCGGAAGAAGATGTCAAGTCTTCCATTGCCATATAGTAATCGATTCTTTGGAACCACTTGGCAATGTGAGGTTGTGTCTGGGATCTCAAGAAGCACGAATGGTCGCCCTAGCGGCATTCATTAAGTGTCGCAATAGAGAATTTTTAAACTGGGATAGAGGAAGGTCAATTAAGTTAAGTAGCCAAAACTCAGGTGTCTCTGGTATAGGGAACCCCGTGATATGCCTAGTAATAGAGTGAACCTGTTTCCAGAACGAAGCCAGTCCCGGCACCTCCACCAAATATGGCAAGGAGTGCCACGAGACCGGCCACACCTCCAGCAGACATCTGGAACACTCGGAAACATGGTGAACTCGGTTCCGGCACCTATACCATCTCGATACCACTTTGTATTGCGTCTCTAAAACTTGAAGTGAAGGAGAACTGGCAAATGTGAACTGAAAAATGCGAGACCATTGGTCAGAGGTCAGCTCTCTACCCAAGTCCTCATGCCACGCCGTTACGAATGCCAGGGGTCTAGTGGGAGTGCTCGCGAGGCATTGTCTGTACAACAAAGATATTATGTGTCGTGGCAGGTTCTCAGAGAGGCACAACGATTCGAAAACCGTCGGCCTCCATCCCACCGCACAAGCCGGTGTTGCAGCAACATAATGCCGAATTTGTAGATAAGCCCCAAAAGAATTTGGCGGTAGACTACAAGATCGTTGAAAGTCTGCGAAGGGATGGAATCCTGTTGGCCCAATCAGGTGACTCAACCGAGAAATGCCAGCTTTAGCCCATACTGATGTCGGAGACATAGAGAGAGGATTCGTGGGTAGGTCTGGATTGAACAATAAAGGCGTTGGCAAGGAGGGGCTCGGGCTGAAAGAATCTAAGTACCTAAATTTCTTCCATATTTTAAGGGTCGGGTCTAGGGTGGGATGTTTTATGCGTGGAATTTTTTTATGCCAGGGGAGGATAAGTAAAGGAGTCCCCGCGGACGATTCAGCTATTAGCGGCTACTGCTTAGTGTAGGGGGATCTGGACATATCAAGGACTCTGGACAGGTGAACAGCATGATAATAGCTAATAAAGTGAGGTAATTGTAGGCCACCTTCCTTATGAGTATGTGTCAGTGTGAATTGGGAGAGTCAGTGCCCTCTCTGCCCCCAAATAAAACGGCCAACAGATGACTGCAAAGTAGTGAAAAAGGAAGTAGGCACTGTTATGGGCACTGTTTGCAGGAGATACAAGACCTTAGGGAGAATTGTCATTTTCACTGTGTTAATCCTCCCCAGCCAAGTAAGTTGGAGTGTAGACCGTTTATGAAGGTCCGTAGTAATCTTATGCAGTAGGGGAAGAAAGTTTACCCGGTATAAATCAGTAAGGTCTTTAGTCAAGAGAACTCCCAGATATTTTAGCTGAGTAGGATGCCACTGAAACGGGAACGAATCTCGAATACTCGTGAGGGCGTTGAAATATTCAAGGCCACAGACTTAGTGAAATTTACCTTGAAATTGGAAAGCAAGTTGAACTTATCGAATTCTTGCATAAGGGCTGGGAGGTAAGTCACCGGGTCCTTCAGAGTAGCTAAAAGGTCATCCGCATACAGTGCTAATTTGTGCTCCCACTTTCCATCCCATACACCGTGGATATTCGGGTTAGCCCAAATTGCACTCGCGCGTGCCTCCATGCAGAGAACAAATATGAGCGGGGACAAGGGGCATCCCTGTCTCGTTCCATTTTGTATCAAAAAGGGAGCAGAGAGGGCACCATTCACTCGGACCCTAGCTGAAGGTAACTTATAAAGAGCTAATATACGACTAAGACAGGTCGGACCCAGAACCATGTGCTCAAGCAAACCAACCATGAACTGCCAATCAATTCTGTCAAAGGCCTTCTCCGCGTCAGTGGACAAGAGGACCATATGGGAGGATACGCTGTGAGCAAGGTGGATAAGATCTATAACTTTGGAAGTATTATCCTTAGCCTCAAGTCCCAATATAAAACCCACCTGGTCCCCATGAACCACTGAAGAGAGAAGGCGAACCAAACGACCCGCAAGCAGATTAGCAAAAAGTTTAATGTCGCAATTCAGGAGGGAAATAGGTCGGTAGCTCGAGAACTGGGTGGGATCCTTACCCTCTTTTGGGATCACAGTTATATGTGCTTCCAGGGTCTGTGGAGAAAAGCCTTTCTCGGCAGAGATGGAATTGCACGCCTTCAAGAAGAGAGGTAATAGGGATTGTTTAAAGATTTTATAGTATCCGACCGGTAAGCCATCCAAGCCCGGACTCTTCCCAGCCGGTGTGGCCGCCAGTGCTGTTTCCAGCTCCTCTATGGTAAAGGGGTGATCCAAAGCATCCAGATTCGATGCAGGAAGTCTTGGAAAATCAACCTCCGCTAGATACCTCTGTATCAGTACCTTCAGATCAGAGGTGGCTTGAGGAGTTTGATCCTTCCGAAGATTATAGAGAGATTCATAATCATTTTGGAAGGAGTGAGCAATCTGAGGCAATGTATATGCAGTGTGGCCCCCCGACTCCTTGATAGAATGAACAGAACACTGCAGCCTTTGTGCCCTTAACGCCCTAGCGAGTATAGCGCCCGGTTTGTTACCCCACAAATAAAATTTATGGCGACATTTAGTCATTCCCAATTTTGTTTTATCCCATAAGAATGTGTTTAGGGCTTGACGGGCCTCAGTTAGTTCCAGAAAAACCCCTTCATCAAGGGAGGACTGGTGCGAGGCCTCTAAAGTCGCTATACGATCAATGAGCTGCAGCCTTCGTGCCATTCGCTCCTTCTTCAGTTGAGAGTCGAGCTGTATACATCTACCCCGAATTACACATTTGTGTGCTTCCCAAATCGTGACTGCACTAACATCTGGGGTGTCATTTGTCGTAATATACTCCGAAATGGCGGAGGTAAGCTTAGCCTTTAAACAGGGATCCTGCGTCAATGAACTGTTAAACCTCCACGACCATGGCGTGGGGGAGGTGGATGAAAACGCAACAGAGATGTACACCGGAGCGTGATCCGACCATGTAATGTGTCCAATGGTGCTTGAGGGAAATAGGTGTAGAGATCTATGTTCAACTAAGAAGTAGTCAGGACGTGAATACATAGTGTGAGGAGAAGAAAAGAAAGTAATCTTTCCCCGTCGGATGCTGAGTTCTCCATAAGTCCATCAACTGAAACTCACGAAGAAGGCGGCACACACGACGATAATCGCGTATTGACCATCTAGTCAAGGGAGGAAAACAATCCATTCCAGGATCCAAGGACCAGTTAAAGTCACCCCCTATAATTAGATGCCCTTCTTTGATGGCTTCTATCTGTCGCAGTATTTTAGTAAAGAACTGTCTCTGACGTTGATTAGGAGCATATATGTTAACAAGAGTATAAACCTCGTTGTAAATTGTGCATTTTACAACCTAGCATCGACCTTCTTCCAGAATTAGGTGGGAGACATCTGAAATCGGGACCCGACGTGCCAATAGGATCGCTACCCCTAAAGATTTATTGACGGAATTATTGTTACAAAAAACCTGCCGGTAATAATAAGAATTTACTTACCGATAATTCTATTTCTCGTAGTCCGTAGTGGATGCTGGGGACTCCGTCAGGACCATGGGGTTTAGCGGCTCCGCAGGAGACAGGGCACAATAATAAAAGCTTTAGGATCAGGTGGTGTGCACTGGCTCCTCCCCCCATGACCCTCCTCCAAGCCTCAGTTAGGATACTGTGCCCGGACGAGCGTGCATAATAAGGAAGGATATTGAATCCCGGGTAAGACTCATACCAGCCACACCAATCACACCGTACAACCTGTGATCTGAACCCAGTTAACAGTATGATAACAACGAAGGAGCCTCTGAAAAGATGGCTCACAACAAGAATAACCCGATTTTTGTAACAATAACTATGTACAAGTATTGCAGACAATCCGCACTTGGGATGGGCGCCCAGCATCCACTACGGACTACGAGAAATAGAATTATCGGTAAGTAAATTCTTATTTTCTCTAACGTCCTAAGTGGATGCTGGGGACTCCGTCAGGACCATGGGGATTATACCAAAGCTCCCAAACGGGCGGGAGAGTGCGGATGACTCTGCAGCACCGAATGAGAGAACTCCAGGTCCTCCTCAGTCAGGGTGTGCCCCTGACCAAGTAGCAGCTCGGCAAAGTTGTAAAGCCGAGACCCCTCGGGCAGCCGCCCAAGATGAGCCCACTTCCTTGTGGAATGGGCTTTTACTGATTTTGGCTGTGGCAAGCCTGCCACAGAATGTGCAAGCTGAATTGTACTACAAATCCAGCGAGCAATCGTCTGCTTAGAAGCAGGAACACCCATCTTGTTGGGTGCATACAGGCTAAACAGCGAGTCAGATTTTCTGACTCCAGTCGTCCTGGAAACATATATTTTCAGGGCCCTGACAACGTCAAGTAACTTGGAGTCCTCCAAGTCCCTAGTAGCCGCAGGTACCACAATAGGTTGGTTCATGTGAAAAACAGAAAACACCTTAAGGAGAAATTGAGGACGAGTCCTCAATTCTGCCCTGTCAGAATGAAAAATTAAGTAAGGGCTTTTATATGATAAAGCCGCCCATTCTGACACACGCCTGGCTGAAGCCAGGGCTAATAGAATCTTCACCTTCCATGTGAAATATTTTAATTCCACAGTGGTGAGTGGATCAAACCAATGTGACTTTAGGAAACTCAAAACAACATTGAGATCCCAAGGTGCCACTGGGGGCACAAAAGGAGGCTGTATATGCAGTACCCCTTTTACAAATGTCTGAACTTCAGGCACTGAAGCCAGTTCTTTCTGGAAGAAATTTGACAGGGTCGAAATTTGAACCTTAATGGACCCTAATTTTAGGCCCATAGACAGTCCTGTTTTCAGGAAATGTAGGAAACGACCCAGTTGGAATTCCTCTGTAGGGACCTTCTTGGCCTCACACCACGCAACATATTTTCGCCAAATGCGGTGAAAATGTTTTGCGGTTACATCCTTCCTGGCTTCGACCAGGGTAGGGATGACTTCATCTGGAATGCCCTTTCAGGATCCGGCGTTCAACTGCCATGCCGTCAAACGCAGCCGCGGTAAGTCTTGGAAC
Source organism: Pseudophryne corroboree (assembly GCF_028390025.1). Lineage (NCBI taxonomy): Eukaryota > Metazoa > Chordata > Amphibia > Anura > Myobatrachidae > Pseudophryne > Pseudophryne corroboree. The sequence goes on from NC_086445.1 coordinate 537,726,856, forward strand.
AGACAAGGCCCCTGCTGGAGCAGGTCCTTTCTTAAAGGTAGAGGCCACGGTTCTTCCGTGAGCATCTCTTGAAGTTCCGGGTACCAAGTCCTTCTTGACCCATCCGGAACCACGAGTATCGTTCTTACTCATCTCCTTCTTATGATTCTCAGTACTTTTGGTATGAGATGCATAGGAGGGAACACATACCCTGACTGGTACACCCACAGTGTTACCAGAGCGTCCACCGCTATTGCCTGAGGGTCCCTTGACCTGGCGCAATATTTGTCTAGTTTTTTGTTCAGGCGGGACGCCATCATGTCCACCTTTGGTTTTTCCCAACGGTTTACAATCATGTGGAAGACTTCCCGCTGAAGTCCCCACTCTCCCGGGTGGAGGTTATGCCTGCTGAGGAAGTTTGCTTCCCAGTTTTCCACTCCCGGAATTAACACTGCTGAGAGTGTTATCACATGATTTTTCGCCCAGCGAAGAATCCTTGCAGTTTCTGCCATTTCCCTCCTGCTTCATGTGCCGCCCTGTCTGTTTACGTGGGCGACTGCCGTGATGTTGTCCCACTGGATCAATACCGGCTGACCTTGAAGCAGAGGTCTTGCTAAGCTTAGAGCCTTGTAAATTGCCCTTAGCTCCAGTATATTTATGTGGAGAGAAGTCTCCAGACTTGATCACACTCCCTGGAAATTTTTTCCTTGTGTGACTGCTCCCCAGCCACTCAGGCTGGCATCCGTGGTCACCAGGACCCAGTCTTGAATGTCGAATCTGCGGCCCTTTCATAGATGAGCACTCTGCAGCCACCGCAGAAGAAAACACCCTTGTCCTTGGAGACAGGGTTATCCGCTGATGCATCTGAAGATGCGATCCGGACCATTTTCCCAGCAGATTCCACTGAAAGGTTCTTGCGTGAAATCTACCGAATGGGATCGCTTTGTAAGAAACCACCATTTTTCACAGGACCTTTGTGCAATGATGCACTGATACTTTTCCTGGTTTTAGGAGGTTCCTGACTAGCTCGGATAACTCCCTGGTCTTCTTCTCCGGGAGAAAACATCCTTTTCTGGACTGTGTCCAGAATCATTCCTAGGAACATTAGAGATTAGACGTGTCGTCGGAAAAAGCTGCGATTTTGGAATATTTAGAATCCACTCGTGCTGTCGTAGAACTACTTGAGATAGTGCTACTCCGACCGCCAACTGTTCTCTGGACCTTGCCCTTATCAGGAAAGCGTCCATATTTCTTTTAGGAAGAATCATCATTTCGGCCATTACCATGGTAAAGACCCGGGGTGCCGTGGACAATCCAAACGGCAGCGTCTGAACTGATAGTGACAGTTCTGTACCACGAACCTGAGATACCCTTGGTGAGAAGGGCAAAATTTGGACATGTAGGTAAGCGTCCCTGATATCCAGTGACACCATATCGTCCTGGTTCGCTATCACTGCTCTGAGTGACTCCATCTTGATTTGAACCCTTGTATGTAATTGTTCAAATCTTTTAGATCTCACCGAGCCGTTTGGCTTCAGTACCACAATATAGTGTGGAATAATACCCCTTCCCTTGTTGTAGGAGGGGTACTTTGATTATCACCTGCTGGGAATACAGCCTGTGAATTTTTTTCCAATACTGCCTCCCTGTCGGAGGGAGACGTTGGTAAAGCAGACTTCAGGAACTTGTGAGGGGAAGACGTCTCGAATTTCCAATGTACACCTGGGATACTACGTGTAGGATTCAGGAGTCCACTTGCGAGTGAGCCCACTGCGTGCTGAAACTCTTGAGATGACCCCCCACCGCACCTGAGTCCGCTTGTATGGCCCCAGCGTCATGCTGCGGACTTGGCAGAAGCTGTGGAGGACTTCTGTTCCTGGGAATGGGCTGCCTGCTGCAGTCTTCTTCCCTTTCCTCTAACCCTGGGCAGATATGACTGGCCTTTTGCCCGCCTGCCTTTATGGGTACGAAAGGACTGAGACTGAAAAGACTGTGTCCTTTTCTGCTGAGATGTGACTTGGGGTAACAAAAGTGGATTTTCCAGCTGTTGCCATGGCCACCAGGTCCGATGGACCGCCCCTTTATACGGCAATACTTCCATGTGCCGTCTGGAATCTGCATCACCTGACCACTGTCGTGTCTATAAACATCGTCTGGCAGATATGGACATCACATCTACTCTTGATGCCAGAATGCAAATATCCCTCTGCGCATCTCGCATATATAGAAATGCATCCTTAAAATGCTCTATAGTCAATAAAATATTGTTCCTGTCAAGGGTATCAATATTTTCAGTCAGGAAATCCGACCAAGCCCCCCCAGCGCTGCACATCCAGGCTGAGGCGATTGCTGGTCGTAGTATAACACCAGTATGTGTGTATATACTTTTTAGGATATTTTTCAGCTTCCTATCAGCTGGCTCTTTGAGGGCGGCCGTATCTGGAGACGGTAACGCCACTTGTTTTTATAAGCGTGTGAGCGCCTTATCCACCCTAAGGTGTGTTTCCCAACTCGCCCTCACTTCTGGCGGGAAAGGGTATACCTCCAATAATTTTCTATCGGAGGAAACCCACGTATCATCACACACTTTAATTTATCTGATTCAGGAAAAACTACAAGTAGATTATTCCCACCCTACATAATACCCTTATTTGTGGTACTTGTAGTATCAGAAATATGTAACACCTCCTTCATTGCCCTTAACATGTAACGTGTGGCCCTAAAGGAAAATACGTTTGTTTCTTCACCGTCGACACTGAAGTCAGTGTCCGTGTCTGTGTGTGTGTCGACCAACTGAGGTAAATGGGCGTTTTTACAAGCCCCTGACGGTGTCTGAGACGCCTGGACAGGTACTAATTTGTTTGCCGGCCGTCTCATGTCGTCAACCGACCTTGCATCGTGTTGACATTATCACGTAATTCCTAAATAAGCCATCCATTCCGGTGTCGACTCCCTAGAGAGTGACATCACCAATACAGGCAATTTGCTCCGCCTCCTCACCAACATCGTCCTCCTACATGTCGACACACACGTACCGACACACAGCACACACACAGGGAATGCTCTGATAGAGGACAGGACCCCACTAGCCCTTTGGGGAGACAGAGGGAGAGTTTGCCAGCACACACCAAAAACGCTATAATTATACAGGGACAACCCCTTACACAAGTGTTTTCCCTTATAGCATTTTCACATATGTAATCATATCGCCAAATAAGTGCCCCCCCTCTCTGTTTTAACCCTGTTTCTGTAGTGCAGTGCAGGGGAGAGCCTGGGAGCCTTCCTCACAGCAGAGCTGAGCAGGAAAATGGCGCCGTGTGCTGAGGAGAATAGGCCCCGCCCCCTAAAACGGCGGGCTCTTCTCCCGGAGTTTGTGAGATCTGGCAGGGGTTAAATACATCCATATAGCCTCAAGGGCTATATGTGATGTATTTTAGCCATAAAAAAGGTATAATACATTGCTGCCCAGGGCGCCCCCCCCAGCGCCCTGCACCCTCAGTGACCGCTGGTATGAAGTGTGCTGACAACAATGGCGCACAGCTGCAGTGCTGTGCGCTACCTTATGAAGACTGAAAGTCTTCTGCCGCCTGTTTCTGGACCTCTGGACCTCTTCAACTTCGGCATCTGCAAGGGGGGTCGGCGGCACGGCTCCGGGACGAACCCCAGGGTGAGACCTGTGTTCCGACTCCCTCTGGAGCTAATGGTGTCCAGTAGCCTAAGAAGCAAATCCATCCTGCACGCAGGTGAGTTCACTTCTCTCCCCTAAGTCCCTCGTAGCAGTGAGCCTGTTGCCAGCAGGACTCACTGAAAATAAAAAACCTAACTTAAACTTTTATTCTAAGCAGCTCAGGAGAGCCACCTAGATTGCACCCTTCTCGGCCGGGCACAAAAATCTAACTGAGGCTTGGAGGAGGGTCATGGGGGGAGGAGCCAGTGCACACCACCTGATCCTAAAGCTTTTATTATTGTGCCCTGTCTCCTGCGGAGCCGCTAAACCCCATGGTCCTGACGGAGTCCCCAGCATCCACTTAGGACGTTAGAGAAAATAATTTCCTAACTTAGGGGAGGCTTGACTTTTAAAATGGGTCTCCTGAAGGAAAGCAACATCTATGCGCTCTGTCCACAACTCCCGTAACAAAGTAGACCTCTTTTCCGGGATGTTAAGTCCCTTCACGTTGAAGGAACATAGCCTAAGGTCAGAATGCAAAAGACTAGGTTTGAGTTCTATAAAGAGCAAGAAAGGTAACATAGACTTACCGAAGAAGCGGGGAAGGCACAGTGTCCAGCCACATTGGGTACATCGAGTCGCAATGGTGATAAGCGGAGAAACCAAGAGAAGAAAGGAATGGAAAGAGAGCAAGAAAAAGAAGAACAGAAGAAAAAGCAATACAGAGAACATATAACCATATGACAATAGCAATACGTCCTGTAAACTGGCAATTACACAACCGTTAAGTCACAGGGAGGTCATACCCACGACCTAAGAGCCAAAACAGGCAGGCGGCCTGACCCAACTGGGGCGTAGTAGAATTGACACAACCCAGGGACGGTAATAGAACATTACATAACTAAGGAGACTCAAGAAAAGATCATCTAACTGTAGTATTATAGCAAACACAGTACCCCATATAGTAATAAACGCAACGGGAACAAATATCTTTACATGAACAAATTAAAATAAACTTGTAAAGAGCCGTGGAATGCAACAATTCCAAACAGGAAGGTCATCGGGGGAAGGGAAGTGGTGCATGCAAAAAAAAAGGCAATATCATTAAGTGATTGAACTTTAAAGCAGAATCTCTGGTGCGTTGGAGGAGCAATGTCCTTGCGCAGAACTCCAGGGATGGCTCGACCAGACATCCAATGACCGGACAGTGCCAATATGTACCAGACTGCGACTAGCAATTCCATATCAAAGAATAGGAAAATATCATAAATCAGGTCCCAACTGCTTCATGATTCGGAGATGACCGAGTCGATCCCTGTTTCCTGTTGCTGACCGGGGTCCAAGATGACCGAGAGGCTGGAGGCGTCGGAGGATTGAAACGATGATAAGAACGGATCCACTCCGTCAAGGCTGGTTTAGGTATAGACAGTGCAGAGCAAAAATTGTCCAAGTCGTCTGGCGTGTGCAAGACAACCTGTCTTCCCTCGAAGGTGGCCTGAATACTTAAGGGAAAGCCCCAGCGGAATCTTATGCCTTTCTCTTTAAGAGCCTCTGTCAGGGGCTTGAGAGATCTACGTTGCTGGAGTGTATACCATGACAAATCTGGGAATATCTGGATCACAGAATTATCAAATTCCAGTCGGTCCAACTTGTGGGCTTTAGTAAGTATCTCCTCCTTTACATGATAATAGTGAAGACGACATATCACATCTCTGGGAGCTTCAGAAGAAAGACCTTTCGGGCGCAATGCTCTGTGGGCCCAATCAAACAGTATGGTGTTGTCCGGTTTCGCATCCTAGATCTCATTGAATATCTTAGTAAGGGCATCCATTATACCCGGACCCTGTACATCTTCCGGCAACCCTCTGACACGTAAGTTGTTTCTCCGGCCTCTGTTGTCAAGGTCGTCTTGCCGACACCATAGTGCCTTCAGTCCCTGAGCCTGAAGAGCAACAGTGTCGCAGAGTTTCCGTTGAAATGAGGAGACTTCATCGACGTGATCTTCCATATCTGAAACTCGATGGGCTATTTGGGAGACATCTGCCTGAAGTATGGAGATCTCAGACTTAACCGTGTCGCGTATCTTTTGTTCCAAATCCAAGAAGTCCCGTTTAGTAGGCAGATCTTTTTTAGTAGGAAGTGCACGCAAATAGGTCAGAACATCAGCCATAGAAGCTTCGGGCCCCTTGTCCAATGGTGAAGAGTCGGCTCCCGCCATCGCTCCGGTGTTGGCAGGAGAGCCCGGAACAGAGGATGATGAACAAGTGTCCTCACACACTATGTCCGGTTAAAGATAATGAAATAAGTTAGGTTGTAGGGACTTGTCACCGAATTTCTCAGCCGCAGATGATCGCCCACCTTTCTTAGTTTTCCCCATCAGCAGATGCGACACATAAAAAATATACACTGAAACAGAGGAAAGTCACATAATTACATCAGAAGCATTCCATATCCGGCTCACTAAGTTCCCGCTGCGTTACGAATGTCCCGGGCTATGTCATCAGCCACCAAGCCCCATTGTATACGGGTGATTCAGGGGGTCATGACATGGAGCAAGAGCAGAATTCAAGGCATTAAAGCTGCAGTGGGGAGTTCTGAATAGACTGCGAGACAAACGGGCAGATATCAATCAGAGGTTGCACATAAACAGCAAGCACTACAGGGAGTAGCAGGGATAAATGCAGCCCAAGTATTACAGCAGCGCTGAGAGTGCAGTGAATATGCTGGGGTGAGAGTGAAGTAATCACTGCTGTGGAGGCGTGCAGGGAATCACTGGAGTGTACCTGGGGGCTGCAGGTCTGTAGAAGGAGCCCCTCCTGAGGTGAGGTGTCCAGAAATCCCAAGCAAGTCCCCAACCACGAGAAGAGTGTGGCTCTGTTTCCCCCAGCCCTGTTACCTACAATGTGGGCATGCAGCCCTTATCCAAGATGGCGCCTCCACCCTCACTTGCAGGGCCTAGGTAGCTGGGAGTCCTGGGGCCAGCCAAGCGGGTCCAGACTTTGGTGGAAGCGGTGGATCAGTGTCCCAGTCGCAGCCGCGGCTCACTAGCGTGGGGGAGAGGCGGGTCCAGCGTGCCGTGCCCCGGGCACCGGCGCGTCGTGGACGCGTTTGCCACGAGCAGCGGGTCCCCGCTCCGTGTAATGCCGCCACAAAGGCGGGGGGATGAGCGGGGGAGCTGCAGAGGAGGCCAACATTTTCCGTAGCGCCCACCGGCGCCGAGCGCCCCACTTCCGGTCCGGGTCAGGTGGGAAATCTAGGCCCAGGCTTCAGGTGTATGGGTGGGCCGTACCCGCACGGGAGCAGGAGGCCCCCGCCGGCTCCGCAGACCACACCACCCAGCACAGGTACGTTGTATGGGCCTATCGGTAAGCAGGCTGCAGCAGTAGTGACCCCAAACTGGCCAGTTAAACGGGTGTCAGGCAGGAGCTCCAAGACACCACAGCCTTCCAGCTCTTCTTCCATTTTTTAATAATTGCACCAACAGTTGATCTCTTCTCACCAAGCTGCTTGCCTATTGTCGAGTAGCGCATCCCAGCCTTGTGCAGCTCTACAATTTTGTCCCTGGTGTCCTTATACAGCTCTCTGGTCTTGGCCATGGTGGAGAGATAGCAGTCTGACTGTTTGGGGGTGTGGACAGGTGTCTTTTATACAGATAACCAGTTCAAACAGGTGCCATTAATACAGGTAACGAGTGGAGGATAGAAGAGCTTCTTAAAGAAGAAGTAACAGGTCTGTGAGAGCCAGAAATCTTGCTGCTTGGTAGGTGTCCAAATATTTATTTTCCACAAGAATACACAAATAAATTGTTTAAAAATCATATAATGTGATTTCTTGGTTTTTTTTTTCAGACTCTGTCTCTCACAGTTGAAGTGTACCTATGATGGAAATTACAGACCTCTCATTTTTTTAAGTGGGTCAACTTGCACAATCGGTGGCTGTCCAAATACTTTTTTGCCCCACTGTGTATATATATATATATATATATATATATATATATGTGCGTTGGGTATGGGATCCTGGCAGTCAGCATGCCGACACAGGGATTCTGGCCGCCAGAATGCCAGCAGAGGGGTGAGCTGCCCTCGCCATGCTGTGGCTCACCACAGGTTCTATTCCTACTCTATGGGTGTCGTGGACACCCACAAGTAGGAATAGCCCTTGGCCCCCTGTCGGTATTCTGGTGGCCGGGATCCTGGCGTTGGTATTCTGACCGCCGGGATCCCAACCGCCGGGATCATAACTACATCCCATATATAGATAGCTATATTACTATTTAGTAAAACATGCAGCAGGAGTTTGAAATATTTCAAAACTATTATTGTACTATTTATATATAACTTAAAGGTCTGTCATTGCAAAGTTGTACTAATGGTCATGTGATGTTAGACCCAGCTGGAGAGGTACGAGATTGCTTGGCAGGACCTGCTACATCAGGCATTCCCAACCACGGTCCTCAAGGCACACTAACAGTGCAGGTTTTAGTGATATCCAGGCTTCAGCACAGGTGACTTAATTAGTAGCTCAGTTATTTTTATTTAACCATCTGTGCTGAAGCCTGGATATCACTAAAACCTGCACTGTTGGTGTGCCTTGAGGACCGTGGTTGGGAATGCCTGTGCTACATTAAGGCAATTAATGGGTCCTGCTGCTGCATCTCTCCCCTCAATTCCTAGTGGATAATATAGAAAATGTAAGTGTAGGAGAATTTGTAAAAGGCCAAAGGTATAAGCCCTGCCAGTGCATTTCTTAGGAATATATATGTAGATGTACAGTAACATTTAGCTTTACTACGTAGATATAAAAAAAACTCTTCCTCTCCCTCCTACCCTCTGCCCTTCTACTGTACCATTTCTAATACTCACCCTCTTCCATTTCTGGTCAACTTTATGTGCATGGTGTGCATAGTCATAGACAGGGTACAGGTACGCACGTACGATGACATAATTAAAATGAGGGTCCAGTTATATATGTATAGCCATTATACATATATACGTGTATATATATATATATATATATATATATACTGTATATATATTATATATACACATTATTTACTAATATAAATATATATATATATATATATATATATATACATATACAGTATATATATATATATATACATACATACATTATAATTATATATATATATATATATATATATATGCAGCTGAACCCAGTGCCCTCACATAAATAGTCACATATTAAGCAGGGATGGTGCGGTACTCACAGCTGTGTTGGAGAAAATAAACACATAGATCCACTATGGTTATCAACGTTTCAATCTTACTGTAGATTTTGTATGATATACTGAAGAAAATCTACATTAAGATTGAAACGTTGATAACCATGGTGGTTCTGTGAGTTTACTTTTTCCTATACAGCCGTGAGTGCCACACCATTCCTGCTTAATAAATATATATATATTTATATATATATATATACATATTAAAATAAATAATGGACCCTCAGTCCTTAGTCCTCTTAAGTCCCATAGCTAAGGTTGTGGTGCGTGTACACATCTCACCAAAGTTGTTTTTGTCAGCCTGTCCAATAATTGTGCGTTTTTCAGCTTTCTCCCACCATAACACTACAGTGGGGATCGAAAGTTTGGGTACCCCAGGCAAAAATTCATTTTAATGTGCAAAAAGAAGCCAAGGAAAGATGGAAAAATCTTCAAAAGGCATCAAATTACAGATTAGACATTCTTTTAACATGTCAAAAAAAGTTTGATTTTATTTCCATTATTTACACTTTCAAAAGAACAGAAAACAAAAAATGGTGTCTGCAAAAGTTTGGGCACCCTGCAGAGTTAATACCTTGTACTGCCCCCTTTGGCAAGTATCACAGCTTGTAAACACTTTTTGTAGCCAGCCAAGAGTCTTTCCATTCTTGTTTGAGGTATCTTCGCCCATTCTTCCTTACAAAAGTCTTCCAGTTCTTTGAGATTCCTGGGCTGTCTGTGACGCACTGCTCTTTTAAGGTCTATCCATAGATTTTCAATTATGTTGAGGTCAGGAGATTGTGAAGGCTATGGCAAAACCTTCAGTTTACGCCTCTTGATGTAATCCACCATGGATTTTGAGGTGTGCTTAGGATCATTATCCATTTGTAGAAGCCAGCCTCTCTTTAACTTCAGCTTTTTCACAGATGGCATCAATCAAGTTAGCGTCCAAAATTTGCTGGAATCTTATTGAATCCATTTTTCCTTCTACTCATAGAATGTTCCCTGTGCCACTGGCTGCAATACAACCCCAAAGCATGATTGATCCACCCCCATGCTTAACAATTGGACAGAGGTTCTTTTCATTAAATTCTGTGCCCTTCCTTCTCCAAACGTACCTTCGCTCATTCCGGCCAAAAAGTTCTATTTTGACCTCATCGGTCCACAGAACTTTATTCCAAAATACATCAGGCTTGTCTATATGTTCATTTGCAAACTTCAAATGCTGATTTTTGTGGTGAGGATGTAGAAGAGGTTTTCTTCCATGAAGACCATATTTGTACAAGTATCTCTTTATAGTGGAATAGTGTACCACAACTCCAGTGTCTGCCAGATCTTCCTGGAGGGATCGTGCAGTCAAACGTGGATTTTGACTTGCTTTTCTCACAATCCTGCGAGATGTTCTGTCTGATATTTTTCTTGGTCTTCCAGATCTTGCTTTAACTTCCACTGTTCCTGATGACTGCCATTTCTTAATTACATTCCGAACAGAGGATATGGGCATCTGATAACGCTTTGCTGTCTTCTTATAGCCTTCTCCTGCTTTGTGAGCATCAACTATTCTCAGCTTCAGTGTTCTACACAACTGCTTAGAGGAACCCATGGTGCTGATTGTTGGAGCAAGGTCAGATGAGTCTGGGCTTTTAAAACCTTTGAGATTGACATCACCTGGTCTTTCCAGACGATGATTGAGAACAATCCATGACACTGCCAGGTCTTAGCTGTCCAAAGGGGGCAGTACAAGGTATTAACTCTGCAGGGTGCCCAAACTTTTGCACACGCCATTTTTTGTTTTCTGTTCTTTTGATAGTGTAAATGATGGAAATAAAATCAAACTTTTTTTGACATGTTATAAGAATGTCTAATCTGTAATTTGATGCCTTTTGGAGATTTTTCCATCTTTCCTTGGCTTCTTTTTGCACATTAAAATGAATTTTTGCCTGGGGTGCCCAAACTTTTGATCCCCACTGTATATATAAATAGTTTTAATTTTTGATGAAAATTTTGGGGGAAAAAGTTTAATAACCAGCATAACTGATAACTCCCCATTAAATGATATGGGGGCTTCAGCAATACATGACAGCCAGTACAGGGGGCATGCAGCTGGTCTCACGGCCACTGCCATCCCAGGATTCCATGAGCCAGAATGACAGTTGGTTTTACCTGACCGAGCTGAGCAGCCAGCGATGGAGCACAGTAAAGGAAAGTGGCGACCCCAACCCCAAAAAGCGATGAAAGAAGAGAAGAAAAGCATAGCGAAGAGGCGTGGAGTGAAGAGGAGTGCACAGGAGAGGTGCAGAGAGAAGAGGAGTGTGAGTGGAGAGAAGAGCAGAGACAGAAAGATTGGAGGAGCAAATAGAGATGCTGTACCATCCAGCAGTCCTCAAGATCCCAACGGGGAAGATGTTATCGAGTTCCAGCTCATTACAATCAACGAGCTTGGCGAGTATGAGAACCGCCCAACTGGAGCAGGCAACAGGCCGAGTCTCACTGCAGAGAGTCATCTGTACAAAAGGGAGAAACCATCTTCCCCTGAGGCTGTGACTGGCAAGAAAAAGAGGAAACGTCAGATAAAAGAAGGGACAGGACTGCAGAAGAGGGTGAAACACCAAGATGATGAGCATAGAAAGCAGAAAAGGAGACATCTGGATGTGGCCGTGGTCCAAGAGAAGGTCAAGGGCAGTGATTTCACTCCTCCATTGGACAGACCAGGTAAGGAGGTATTAATGGTTTTCACAGAAAACTCTTTCTTAATATGGAGAACTTGCTCCACTGCTACTAACTATAGATCAAACTGTAGCTGACTGTTCATTTATTTCAGTGTTTCTTTCACATAGAGGGGCAGATGTACTAAGCGTAGAAGGGTGATAAAGTACCAACCAATCAGCTCCTAATTGTCATTTTTCAAAAACAGCCTATAACATGGCAGTTAGGATCTGATTGGCTGGTACTTTATCTCTCTCTACTTTATCACTCCCCAAGGCTTAGTACATAAGACCCAGAGTGTGGTATTGTGGTATCCATAAATTAGATGAGAGATTGAAGTACATTGTTTGAATTGGATTCAATCTGCCAGATAAATGGGCATTAGAGGCCTGGAAGCTTGGAGCGATCCCCACTACAGTCAGCTATCAAATGTGCTACATAATAGTGCCAAATTCTCATATAGAGCATATTTCATCACATCTAAAATAACAAATCTACTTCTTTTGCGGTACTTTCTCAGTGTACCAGTGATGGGGGCTGTTACACTATTGGGTACTTAGCTGCTAGAGGCCCTGCCTGGGATTACCTGTGATCGGCCTTTTATATTAAACGCAGATAATGATCCCTGCTGCTTCCCTGGGGCACGGAAATGACAGTTGGTCGGTTGTGCTGCCTAGCCCCGCCCCCTCCCCCCAGCTGTTACCTGGAACCTGCCTGTGGCCAAGTTATACCAAGCACTACTTAGGGGGGTATCCATCACCTCTAATGTTATCACACCTATCGCCGCCAAAATCCACTTATCACACCTTGTGCACTCCCGAAAACGGGATCCACGCAATAATTCAAGCCGGCAAAAGCAGAGATAAGTATAGGAGAAAATGGGGAAATCTGCCTGTACCCTGCAAAAAGCCAAACTAACATAGGAAACATTATAGAAGTCTATTAGTGGCCATACAAAAACTATTTGGTGTAATTAAATTAGGTGTAATGGCTGTTATATGAATTTTTTTTTATGTGAAAAAATGTTATAAAGCAATTTGTGTGTATATATATATATATATATATATATATATATATCCAGCGATTCCTAGCATGCAGTGGCACTCAGGGACAGACTCGTGGATAATTCAAACCAAACAGTGTTTAATCCATATCAAAGCAGAAAAGTTCCATCCAATGTTTCGGGCTGCGAACACCTCTTTGTCAAGGTGAACATGTAAGAAGTGTTCTTACATGTTCACCTTGACAAAGGGGTGTTCGCACCCCGAAACGTTGGATGGAACTTTTCTGCTTTGATATGGATTAAACACTGTTTGGTTTGAATTATCCACGAGTCTGTCCCTGAGTGCCACTGCATGCTAGGAATCGCTGGATGTGTTACTGTTTCCAGAAGGCACCGGGGCTCCATTCACAAGGAAGGGTGAGTGCCTATCCGATATTGCATATATATATATATATATATATATATATATATATATAAAGCAGTCAGCGGCACTCACGGCTCCCCAGCAGGGAAAGAACGAGACACAGTCACCGCACATAGGGGGTAATTCCAAGTTGATCGCAGCAGGATTTTTGATAGCAATTGGGCAAAACCATGTGCACTGCAGGGGAGGCAGATATAACATGTGCAGAGAGAGTTAGATTTGGGTGGGGTGTGTTCAATCTGCAATCTAATTTGCAGTGTAAAAATAAAGCAGCCAGTATTTACCCTGCACAGAAATAAAATAACCCACCCAAATCTAACTCTTTCTGCACATGTTATATCTGCCTCCCCTGCAGTGCACATAGTTTTGCTCAATTGCTATCAAAAATCCTGCTGCGATCAACTTGGAATTACCCCCATTGACTGTGTCTCGTTCTTTCCCTGCAGGGGAGCCGTGAGTGCCGCTGACTGCTTTATATATTCATGGACACCCACTTCGATGTTGTCACCTCGAAGCCACCGGCCTAATTAAAATTTATTTGACCTGAATGGAGTGCTGCTGATCTTTACAGTGTATATATATATATATATATATATATATATATATATATATTGTGTGTGTATAACATGCAGGTCCCGTGCACCTCACTACTGATTACTCCTCATCATTATTTTATCACTGAGTTGAAGTCCTAAAATAATCATTTATAGCATGGGTCTTCAACCTGTGGCCCTCCAGCTCCTGTGAAACTACACATCCCAGCATGCCCTGTCATAGTTTTGCTATTAAGGTATGCTAAGACTGAGGCAGGGCATGCTAGGATATGTAGTTCCACAGCAGCTGGAGAGCCGCAGGTTGAAGACCCATGATTTATAGTATATAGTGGAATATAACTCGTATCTCTCAGGTAGATGAATCAGGCTTTTCCTGTTATACACTGAATGAAAAAAACCCAGGCAGGATATATAACCACAGAGGATATAATAGTCACCTGTAATAATTAAGATATGTCTACACCAGAAAAATCAGTGAATAATATGGAGTAAGAGACTGTGCTAAGTGACTGAGCTCTGTGTTATAAACCCCATAGAGCCCTGTATGTATAATACACCCTAATAGTTGTTAGGAATTGGGCGCGTGTTACACATCACAGTGACAATATGTTGCTGTAAGTGACTGTGAATTGGGGACTTTTGTTGTTAATGATGTAAAGATGTCTGTAGCTGCACTAAAGCTAAAATACAAATTGTATTTAATAAAATAAAAGAACTAATAACACATGTAAATGTGTGGAAATTATATGTGTGGCACTTTTAGAAAACAAAAACAACTTGTATTTGGTTTAAATATCCTTTACAATGGGCCTTAAAATACAAGATGCCATAGGCCACGATGCAGCAGCTGAATACTGATTTGTATAATATCCACTGTCTGACTCATCATTTATATAAAGAGTAAATGTATAACCTCTTCCTTTATTACCCCAATAGGAGGCAGCAGAGTCTCCTCAGCCGGCCCCGGCTGCAGAACCCCATTATCCATCGGGCGGTTCATTTACCACCAAGAGCTCGGCCGGGGCAGCTACGGAAGAGTAAGATTTGTGTTGTCTGTCTGATTTCTCATGTTGTCACCATTATGCTAACTGTATATACACACAGCTATATATAATAACAAACCTGCCATAGTGACATTGGTTACACAATAGTCATTTATATAGGTTTGTGTCCAAATCCCATTTGTGTTTGTGTGTAACTGCAGCCTATCTTTATTGATGTGAATAGTGTTACATTTGGAAAAGGGGTTCAGCATGATTTACCGACAGACACAATACTGACAGTCATAATCCCGACAGCCATTGACCGACAGTCAAAATACCGACACAGTCAAAATACCGACATCCATGATGCCGACATAATGAAAATGCCAACATAGTCAGAATACCGACATTTGAAATATCGACATGCCACAATACAGACATGAGTTTTTCTGGGGGGTTTTGTATGTCAATGTTGACATAGGTCGACATGGACACTGTGTTCCGTGTCCCCTCGCATAGATCACTCTTCGGGCATGACACTATTATATTCCCCCTCCAGGTCCACTGGGATGGTAAAGTATGAACAAGTCTGTTTTGGGGCAAAAATTCCTTAAAAATGCATGTCAGCATTTTGACATGTCGGTATTCTGACTATGTTGGCATTTTGAACATGTCGGCATAATGAATCTCGGTATTTTGACCGTGATGGTATTTTGACTGTCGGTCAATGGCTGTCGGGATTATGACCATCGGTATTGTGTCCGTCGGTAAATCAACTGCTACCCGTGGAAAAGGTGGTGTGTGTGTGTGTGTGTGTGTGTGTGTGTGTGTGAGTGGGGGGGTTTGTATTTTCTACAGGGAGGATTTGGGCAGGTTTGGGGGGTCTGTATTGATATCTCTGCTGATATACCTGTAGGATATACGCTCAGTCAAACAATATTATAGGAGAATGCAATATAGAAAATGTTATGTTTATATTAATGATGGGGTAGTAGGTTGGACACTGAAGTGACATTGGTGTCTCCCACATGCCTATCAGTCATACTTGCCTACTCTCCCGGAATGGCTGGGAGGCTCCTGAAAATCGGGTGACCCTCCCAGCCCTCCAGAAGAGCAGGCAAGTCTCCTGATTTTTGTGGTCCCCATGCCCGGCTGCCCACTTAGTGAGTAAAGTGGGTGGTCCGGGTAGTCAGTGACGTGATTCTTGTTGAATTGCATCATCATAGCGAAGCTCCCTACAGTATAATGCCAGCAATATCGGCATTTCAGAGTGGGGGCATGGCTTAAATGACGCAATGCAGCAACCATGCCCCTGTACTTCTTCCACCCCACCCCCTCTGCTTATCATTGCCCTGCCCCACCCCCCCTGCTCAGCCGACCTGGCTGCACTCTCCCGGAGAGAGCAGTCAGAAAGTCAGTAAGTATGCTATCAGTTCTGTATAAGCAGCCACACTGCCTATTTACAGAGACAGCTACTGGGTAAGGGAAGTGGGCAGCACCTTGATAATGACATTTCACCGATCCTCAGCACCAGTGGCAGGTGTGTGCAGCGCCCATTCACCTCTGCTACACAGAACAGCAGTGACCAGACCTCCCCAATTACCCCACAACATGGACAATGCAATGTAATCAAGACCAACATATCTTACTTTATTCATTCCAGGCATTTGTGCTTCCATTCTCTTATCTCCTGACACAGAATGTTATCATTAGTTACTGTATGAGCCATACCTCTTTCCTCCGGCTTCTGTAACGTCTCTCTGTACCGTACAGGTGTTACTGGCATCTGACACTGTCACCAGAAGGCAGCTTGCAGTGAAGGTCATTAAGAAAAGAGTTGTGGTGGAGGAAGATATGATAAGATCTGTGCTGGTGGAGAGAGAGGCACTGCAGGCTGTCAGGACGCCCTTTGTCGTCCGAGGGCTTTTTGCCTTCCAGACTGAGGTAAGTTTGTGTATATTTCTACTAACTCTCTTGGTCTTGGGGGGAACTCAGACTAGATCGCTGCAGCGGCAGCCATCGTAGTCTTAATGTCTTTGTGGAGTGCACACACGCAGGGGGCGCACAGCGCGTCCACACCCCCCCGGGAGCCCAATGAGATGCTAAAAGCATCTCTGGGCTGCTATTGCCTCTGCCTGATTAACAGGCAGAGACGGTCACAGGGCGGGAGGGGGCGTGCCAATGGCATTAGAACGCCGTTGGCTGGGCACGGTCCGGACAACGTAGTTGTGCCCAGGCCGTTATGGCGGCGGCCCGCAGCGGCTGCATGACGTCACATGCAGCCGCTGCATGAGGTCACATGCAGCCGCTGCGACCTGGGACTTTTGTTTCTTCCTGTGAATCCTCACGTACTGGAGCAGATGCTATTTCTGGGCATTTTTCCATGTATAATAATAATACTAAGATGACTTTTATGTAGAAAACTATTTTATATGGTACTTTTATTATCTTATCATGCCACTACTCTATTACACACTGCATCTGTAATTCAGCAAATTTGTTTAACCTGACTAAAAAAATCTCACCCTGTATTTTGCGGTTGGATTTGATGCAGACAATGCACAACCCACAGGAAATTCAGATATTCTGTCTCTATCCATCGCATCAAATAATTTACTCATTAGCCCATTTATTAATTATACTTGATAATTATATTTATCGCCGCAATAAGAAATTGAAGACTGGCGGCATGTAATAAATATCACTAGCAACTATAGGGGCTCTGATAGGTGTCTGTTCTAGTGATGTGTAATAGTATAGAGATCACTAATACGATCTCTTTACTTTCATGTTGTAGGGCCGGACACGCTGCTCTGTATGTGCGGTCTACTGACTGCACATGTGTGAGCGGGGAGTGTCAGGGAGGGATCCTATAGATCCCCTCCTAGTACCTTTTGTGGAATATAGCCAATAGGCTACAACGGCTAACCTACTGGGGCCAAGATGGTGTTACCTACCGGGGCCAAGATGGTGTTACCTACCAGGGCCAAGATGGTGTTACCTACTGGGGCCAAGATGGTGTTACCTACTGGGGCCAAGGTGGTGTTACCTACTGGGGCCAAGATGGTGTTACCTACCGGGGCCAAGATGGTGTTACCTACCAGGGCCAAGATGGTGTTACCTACCAGGGCCAAGATGGTGTTACCTACTGGGGCCAAGATGGTGTTACCTACCGGGGCCAAGATGGTGCTACCTACCGGGGCCAAGATGGGGTTACCTACCAGGGAAAAGATGGTGTTAGTTACCGGGGCCAAACGATGTCATGCTTTACATTCTGGGACTTGGTAAATTTGGCATTGAAGCAATCGCCACAGAAATCTATGGAGGCTGTTTTTGCAATTGAAAACTGGGAATCACAGTGAGTTATGTGCTGTCTGTAGATGCCAATGATTAGGAACATAAATATATCATAATATGTCTTCTAACAGGAGCTCCTCTTCCTGGGAATGGAGTATGCCAATGGAGGAGACCTTTATGACCTATTGGAAAGAACTGGTGCCTTGGACCTAAACACGGCAACGTAAGAGCTGAAAGGAGACTGAGTGGATGAGAGTCTGGCCACAGAATACATTCAGGGTTATAGGGATTGGTGGATGGAGTCATTGTATTAATATAATATATGTAATATGTAAAAGTCAGACACGTAATGATGGATTCTGGATCAGCATTGGCTGAATGACATTCATATGGTGGCCCATACACATCACATTTGTGTCATGGTCATGCATGAAAGCCTCCACTGGTATTGGTGTGTGCACTAATATCCTCATGTCAGCATTACATCTCTGCACTGACTGGTACAAAGGCCTATTCTGCCTTCTATTGTCAGACACAAACAGGTGACATCTGAATGTGGGATCTCCCATAAGACAGGGGCCCATGTATCAAACAATATTAGCGGCTGTGTCCGTGAAAACACTCATTTCTCTGACGTCCTAGTGGATGCTGGGGACTCCGTCAGGACCATGGGGATATAGCGGCTCCGCAGGAGACAGGGCACAATAATAAAAGCTTTAGGATCAGGTGGTGTGCACTGGCTCCTCCCCCTATGACCCTCCTCCAAGCCTCAGTTAGATTTTTGTGCCCGACGAGAAGGGTGCAATCTAGGTGGCTCTCCTGAGCTGCTTAGAATAAAAGTTTAAGTTAGGTTTTTTATTTTCAGTGAGTCCTGCTGGCAACAGGCTCACTGCTACGAGGGACTTAGGGGAGAGAAGAAAACTCACCTGCGTGCAGGATGGATTTGCTTCTTAGGCTACTGGACACCATTAGCTCCAGAGGGAGTCGGAACACAGGTCTCACCCTGCGGTTCGTCCCGGAGCCGTGCCGCCGACCCCCCTTGCAGATGCCGAAGTTGCAGAGGTCCAGAAACAGGCGGCAGAAGACTTTCAGTCTTCATAAGGTAGCGCACAGCACTGCAGCTGTGCGCCATTGTTGTCAGCACACTTCACCAACAGTCACCAACTGTCACTGAGGGTGCAGGGCGCTGGGGGGGGCGCCCTGGGCAGCAATGTATAATACCTTTTTATGGCTAAAATACATCACATATAGCCCTTGAGGCTATATGGATGTATTTAACCCCTGCCAGATCTCACAAACTCCGGGAGAAGAGCCCGCCGAAAAGGGGGCGGGGCCTATTCTCCTCAGCACACGGCGCCATTTTCCTGCTCAGCTCTGCTGTGAGGAAGGCTCCCAGGCTCTCCCCTGCACTGCACTACAGAAACAGGGTTAAAACAGAGAGGGGGGGCACTTATTTGGCGATATGATTACATATATAAAAATGCTATAAGGGAAAACACTTGTATAAGGGGTTGTCCCTGTATAATTATAGCGTTTTTGGTGTGTGCTGGCAAACTCTCCCTCTGTCTCCCCAAAGGGCTAGTGGGGTCCTGTCCTCTGTCAGAGCATTCCCTGTGTGTGTGCTGTGTGTCGGTACGTGTGTGTCGACATGTAGGAGGACGATGTTGGTGAGGAGGCGGAGCAAATTGCCTGTATTGGTAATGTCACTCTCTAGAGAGTCGACACTGGAATGGATGGCTTATTTAGGAATTACGTGATAATGTCAACACGCTGCAAGGTCGGTTGACGACATGAGACGGCCGGCAAACAAATTAGTACCTGTCCAGGCGTCTCAGACACCGTCAGGGGCTTGTAAAAACGCCCATTTACCTCAGTCGGTCGACACAGACACGGACACTGACTCCAGTGTCGACGGTGAAGAAACAAACGTATTTTCCTTTAGGGCCACACGTTTCATGTTAAGGGCAATGAAGGAGGTGTTACATATTTCTCTATCGTCCTAAGTGGATGCTGGGGTTCCTGAAAGGACCATGGGGAATAGCGGCTCCGCAGGAGACAGGGCACAAAAAAGTAAAGCTTTACTAGGTCAGGTGGTGTGCACTGGCTCCTCCCCCTATGACCCTCCTCCAGACTCCAGTTAGATTTTGTGCCCGAACGAGAAGGGTGCAATCTAGGTGGCTCTCCTAAAGAGCTGCTTAGAGAAAGTTTAGTTTAGGTTTTTTTTCTTTACAGTGAGTCCTGCTGGCAACAGGATCACTGCAACGTGGGACTTAGGGGGAAAGTAGTAAACTCACCTGCATGCAGAGTGGATTTGCTGCTTGGCTACTGGACACCATTAGCTCCAGAGGGATCGAACACAGGCCCAGCCGTGGAGTCCGGTCCCGGAGCCGCGCCGCCGACCCCCTTGCAGATGCTGAAGCGTGAAGAGGTCCGGAAACCGGCGGCTGAAGACTCCTCAGTCTTCATAAGGTAGCGCACAGCACTGCAGCTGTGCGCCATTTTCCTCTCAGCACACTTCACTGGGCAGTCACTGAGGGTGCAGAGCGCTGGGGGGGGCGCTCTGAGAGGCAAATATAAACCTTATACAAGGCTAAAAATACCTCACATATAGCCCATAGGGGCTATATGGAGATATTTAACCCCTGCCTGACTGGAAAAATAGCGGGAGAAGAACCCGCCGAAAAAGGGGCGGGGCCTATCTCCTCAGCACACGGCGCCATTTTCTGTCACAGCTCCGCTGGTCAGAACGGCTCCCAGGTCTCTCCCCTGCACTGCACTACAGAAACAGGGTAAAACAGAGAGGGGGGGCACATTAATGGCTATATATATATATATATTAAAGCAGCTATAAGGGAGCACTTAATATAAGGATATCCCTTGTATATATAGCGCTTTGTGGTGTGTGCTGGCAGACTCTCCCTCTGTCTCCCCAAAAGGGCTAGTGGGTCCTGTCTTCATTAGAGCATTCCCTGTGAGTTTGCGGTGTGTGTCGGTACGTGGTGTCGACATGTATGAGGACGATATTGGTGTGGAGGCGGAGCAATTGCCAAATATGCAGATGTCACCCCCCAGGGGGTCGACACCAGAATGGATGCCTTTATTTGTGGAATTACGTGATGGTTTATCTTCCCTTAAACAGTCAGTTGAGGACATGAGGCGGCCGGACAATCAATTAATGCCTGTCCAGGCGCCTCAAACACCGTCAGGGGCTGTAAAACGCCCTTTGCCTCAGTCGGTCGACACAGACCCAGACACGGGCACTGATTCCAGTGACGACGGTAGAAATTCAAACGTATTTTCCAGTAGGGCCACACGTTATATGATTTTGGCAATGAAGGAGACGTTACATTTAGCTGATACTACAGATACCGTAAAACAGGGTATTATGTATGGTGTGAAAAAACTACAAACAGTTTTTCCTGAATCAGAAGAATTAAATGACGTGTGTGATGAAGCGTGGGTTGCTCCTGATAAAAAGTTGATAATTTCAAAAAAGTTATTGGCATTATACCCTTTCCCGCCAGAGGTTAGGGCGCGCTGGGAAACACCCCCTAAGGTGGACAAGGCGCTCACACGCTTATCCAAACAAGTGGCGTTACCCTCTCCTGAGACGGCCGCACTTAAGGATCCATCAGATAGAAAGATGGAAGTTATTCAAAAGAATATATACACACATGCAGGTGTTATACTACGACCAGCTATAGCAACTGCCTGGATGTGCAGTGCTGGAGTAGTTTGGTCAGAATCCCTGATTGAAAATATTGATACCCTAGATAGGGACAATGTTTTACTGTCGTTAGAACAAATAAAGGATGCATTTATCTATATGCGTGATGCACAGAGGGATATTTGCACACTGGCATCTCGGGTGAGTGCTATGTCCATTTCAGCCAGAAGAGCCTTATGGACACGACAGTGGACAGGCGATGCGGATTCAAAACGTCACATGGAGGTTTTGCCGTATAAAGGGGAGGAGTTATTTGGAGTTGGTCTATCAGACTTGGTGGCCACGGCTACTGCCGGGAAATCCACTTTTTTACCTCAAGTCACTCCCCAACAGAGAAAGGCACCGACCTTTCAACCGCAGCCTTTTCGCTCCTACAAAAATAAGAGAGCAAAGGGCTTGTCGTACCTGCCACGAGGCAGAGGAAGAGGGAAGAGACACCAACAGGCAGCTCCTTCCCAGGAACAGAAGCCCTCCCCGGCTCCTGCAAAAACCTCAGCATGACGCTGGGGCCTCTCAAGCGGACTCGGGGACAGTGGGGGGCCGTCTCAAAAATTACAGCGCGCAGTGGGCTCACTCGCAGGTAGACCCCTGGATCCTGCAGATAATATCTCAGGGGTACAGGTTGGAATTAGAGACGGATCCTCCTCATCGTTTCCTGAAGTCTGCCTTACCAACCGTCTCTTCCGAAAGGGAGAGGGTGTTGGAAGCCATTCACAAGCTGTACGCTCAGCAGGTGATAGTCAAAGTACCCCTATTACAACAAGGAAAGGGGTATTATTCCACTCTATTTGTGGTACCGAAGCCGGATGGCTCGGTAAGGCCTATTCTAAATCTGAAGTCCTTGAACCTCTACATAAAAAAGTTCAAGTTCAAGATGGAGTCACTCAGAGCAGTGATAGCGAACCTGGAAGAAGGGGACTTTATGGTATCCTTGGACATCAAGGATGCGTATCTACACGTTCCGATTTACCCCGCACACCAGGGGTACCTCAGGTTCATTGTTCAAAACTGTCACTATCAGTTTCAGACGCTGCCGTTCGGATTGTCCACGGCGCCTCGGGTCTTTACCAAGGTAATGGCCGAGATGATGATTCTTCTTCGAAGAAAAGGCGTATTAGTTATCCCATACTTGGACGATCTCCTAATAAGGGCAAGGTCCAGAGAACAGCTGGAGACAGCTTTAGCACTATCTCAAGAGGTGCTAAGACAACACGGGTGGATTCTGAATATTCCAAAATCCCATTTAATCCCGACAACTCGTCTGCTGTTCCTAGGAATGATTCTGGACACGGTTCAGAAAAAGGTTTTCCTTCCAGAGGAAAAAGCCAAGGAGTTATCCGATCTGGTCAGGAACCTCCTAAAACCAGGAAAAGTGTCAGTACATCAATGCACAAGAGTCCTGGGAAAAATGGTGGCTTCTTACGAAGCAATTCCATTCGGCAGATTCCATGCAAGAATATTCCAAAGGGATCTGTTGGACAAATGGTCAGGGTCGCATCTGCAGATGCACCTGCGAATAACCCTGTCACCAAAGACAAGGGTGTCACTTCTGTGGTGGTTGCAGAAGGCTCACCTATTAGAAGGCCGCAGATTCGGCATTCAGGATTGGATCCTGGTGACCACGGACGCCAGCCTGAGAGGCTGGGGAGCAGTCACACAAGGAAGAAACTTCCAGGGAGTATGGACGAGTCTGGAAAAGTCTCTTCACATAAACATTCTGGAACTAAGAGCAATCTACAATGCTCTAAGCCAGGCGGAACTTCTCCTGCAAGGAAAGCCGGTGTTGATTCAGTCGGACAACATCACGGCGGTCGCCCATGTAAACAGGCAGGGCGGCACAAGAAGCAGGAGTGCAATGGCAGAAGCTGCCAAGATTCTTCGCTGGGCGGAGAATCACGTGATAGCACTGTCAGCAGTGTTCATCCCGGGCGTGGACAACTGGGAAGCAGACTTCCTCAGCAGACACGATCTTCATCCGGGAGAGTGGGGTCTACATCCAGAAGTCTTCAACATGTTAATAGACCGTTGGGAAAGACCAATTGTAGACATGATGGCGTCTCGCCTCAACAAGAAACTGGACAAATATTGCGCCAGGTCAAGAGATCCACAGGCAATAGCTGTGGACGCACTGGTAACTCCTTGGGTGTACCAGTCAGTGTATGTGTTTCCTCCTCTGCCGCTCATACCAAAGGTATTGAAGATCATACGGCAAAGAAGAGTAAGAACAATACTAGTGGTTCCGGATTGGCCGAGAAGGACTTGGTATCCGGAACTTCAAGAGATGCTCACGGACGAACCGTGGCCTCTACCTCTGAGAAGGGACCTGCTACAGCAGGGTCCCTGTCTTTTTCAAGACTTACCGCGGCTGCGTTTGACGGCATGGCGGTTGAACGCCAGATCCTAAAAGGGAAAGGCATTCCAGAAGAAGTCATTCCTACCTTGATTAAGGCACGGAAGGAAGTCACCGTGAAACATTATCACCGCATTTGGCGAAAATATGTAGCGTGGTGCGAGGATCGGAGGGTTCCGACGGAGGAATTCCAACTGGGTCGTTTCCTACATTTCCTGCAATCAGGATTATCTATGGGTCTCAAATTGGGATCCATTAAGGTTCAAATTTCGGCCCTGTCAATATTCTTCCAAAAAGAATTGGCCTCTGTCCCTGAGGTCCAGACTTTTGTCAAGGGAGTACTGCATATACAGCCTCCTGTGGTGCCTCCGGTGGCACCGTGGGATCTAAATGTAGTTTTAGATTTCCTCAAATCCCATTGGTTTGAACCATTGAAAAAGGTGGATTTGAAATATCTCACATTGAAAGTGACTATGTTACTAGCCCTGGCCTCTGCCAGGAGAGTATCTGAATTGGCGGCTTTATCTTATAAAAGTCCTTATCTAATCTTCCATTCGGATAGGGCAGAACTGCGGACTCGTCCGCATTTTCTCCCTAAAGTGGTATCAGCATTTCATCTGAACCAACCTATTGTGGTGCCTGCGGCCACTAGCGACTTGGAGGACTCCAAGTTGTTGGACGTTGTCAGAGCCTTAAAAATATACATTGCAAGGACGGCTGGAGTCAGAAAATCTGACTCGCTGTTTATATTGTATGCACCCAACAAGTTGGGCGCACCTGCTTCTAAGCAGTCGATTGCTCGTTGGATTTGTAACACAATTCAACTTGCACATTCTGTGGCAGGCCTGCCACAGCCTAAAACTGTAAAAGCCCACTCCACAAGGAAGGTGGGCTCATCTTGGGCGGCTGCCCGAGGGGTCTCGGCATTACAACTCTGCCGAGCAGCTACGTGGTCGGGGGAGAACACGTTTGTAAAATTTTACAAATTTGATACCCTGGCAAAGGAGGACCTGGAGTTCTCTCATTCGGTGCTGCAGAGTCATCCGCACTCTCCCGCCCGTTTGGGAGCTTTGGTATAATCCCCATGGTCCTTTCAGGAACCCCAGCATCCACTTAGGACGATAGAGAAAATAAGAATTTACTTACCGATAATTCTATTTCTCGGAGTCCGTAGTGGATGCTGGGCGCCCATCCCAAGTGCGGATTATCTGCAATACTTGTACATAGTTATTGTTAACTAATTCGGGTTATTGTTAAGGAGCCATCTTTAAGAGGCCCTTTCTGTTGTCATACTGTTAACTGGGTTTAGATCACAAGTTGTACGGTGTGATTGGTGTGGCTGGTATGAGTCTTACCCGGGATTCAAAATGCCTCCCTTATTGTGTATGCTCGTCCGGGCACAGTACCTAACTGGAGTCTGGAGGAGGGTCATAGGGGGAGGAGCCAGTGCACACCACCTGACCTAGTAAAGCTTTACTTTTTTGTGCCCTGTCTCCTGCGGAGCCGCTATTCCCCATGGTCCTTTCAGGAACCCCAGCATCCACTACGGACTCCGAGAAATAGAATTATCGGTAAGTAAATTCTTATTTTCTGATACTACAAGTACCACAAATAAGGGTATTATGTAGGGTGTGAATAAACTACTTGTAGTTTTTCCTGAATCAGATAAATTAAATGAAGTGTGTGATGATACGTGGGTTTCCTCCGATAGAAAATTATTGGCGGTATACCCTTTCCCGCCAGAAGTTAGGGCGAGTTGGGAAACACACCTTAGGGTGAATAAGGCGCTCACACGCTTATAAAAACAAGTGGCGTTACCGTCTCCAGATACGGCAGCCCTCAAGGAGCCAGCTGATAGGAAGCTGAAAAATATCCTAAAAGTATATACACATATACTGGTGTTATACTACGACCAGCAATCGCCTCAGCCTGGATGTGCAGCGCTGAGGGGGCTTGGTCGGATTTCCTGACTGAAAATATTGATACCCTTGACAGGGACAAGATTTTATTGACTATAGAGCATTTTAAGGATGCATTTCTATATATGCGAGATGCGCAGAGGGATATTTGCATTCTGGCATCAAGAGTAAATGTGATGTCCATATCTGCCAGACGACAGTGGTCAGGTGATGCAGATTCCAGACGGCACATGGAAGTATTGCCGTATAAAGGGGCGGTCCATCGGACCTGGTGGCCATGGCAACAGCTGAAAAATCCACCTTTTGTTACCCCAAGTCACATCTCAGCAGAAAAGGACACAGTCTTTTCAGTCTCAGTCCTTTCGTCCCCATAAGGGCAGGCGGGCAAAAGGGCCAGTCATATCTGCCCAGGGGTAGAGGAAAGGGAAGAAGACTGCAGCAGGCAGCCCATTCCCAGGAACAGAAGCCCTCCACAGCTTCTGCCAAGTCCGCAGCATGACGCTGGGGCCGTACAAGCGGACTCAGGTGCGGTAGGGGGTCATCTCAAGAGTTTCAGCACGCAGTGGGCTCACTCACAAGTGGACTCCTGGATCCTACACGTAGTATCCCAGGTGTACATTGGAAATTCGAGACGTCTCCCCCTCACAAGTTCCTGAAGTCTGCTTTACCAACGTCTCCCTCCGACAGGGAGGCAGTATTGGGAACAATTCACAGGCTGTATTCCCAGCAGGTGATAATCAAAGTACCCCTTCTACAACAAGGGAAGGGGTATTATTCCACACTATATTGTGGTACTGAAGCCAGACGGCTAGGTGAGATCTGAAATATTTGAACACTTACATACAAGCGTTCAAATCAAGATGGAGTCACTCAGAGCAGTGATAGCGAACCAGGAAGAAGGGGACGATATGGTGTCACTGGATATCAGGGACGCTTACCTACATGTCCAAATTTGCCCTTCTCACCAAGGGTACCTCAGGTTCGTGGTACAGAACTGTCACTATCAGTTCAGACGCTGCCGTTTGGATTGTCCATGGCACCCCGGGTCTTTACCAAGGTAATGGCCGAAATGATGATTCTTCTTAAAAGAAATATGGACGCTTTCCTGATAAGGGCAAGGTCCAGAGAACAGTTGGAGGTCGGAGTAGCACTATCTTAAGTAGTTCTACGACAGCACGAGTGGATTCTAAATATTCCAAAATCACAGTTTTTTCCGACGACACGTCTACTGTTCCTAGGGATGATTCTGGACACAGTCCAGAAAAGGATGTTTTCTCCCGGAGAAGAAAGCCAGGGAGTTATCCGAGCTAGTCAGGAACCTCCTAAAACCAGGAAAAGTATCAGTGCATCATTGCACAAGGATCCTGTGAAAAATGGTGGTTTCTTACAAAGCGATCCCATTCGGTAGATTTCACGCAAGAACCTTTACGTGGGATTTGCTGGAAAAATGGTCCGGATCGCATCTTCAGATGCATCAGCGGATAACCCTGTCTCCAAGGACAAGGGTGTTTCTTCTGCGGTGGCTGCAGAGTGCTCATCTATGAAAGGGCCGCAGATTCGGCATTCAGGACTGGGTCCTGGTGACCACGGATGCCAGCCTGAGTGGCTGGGGAGCAGTCACACAAGGAAAAAATTTCCAGAGAGTGTGATCGAGTCTGGAGACTTCTCTCCACATAAATATACTGGAGCTAAGGGCAATTTACAATGCTCTAAGCTTAGCAAGACCTCTGCTTCAAGGTCAGCCGGTATTGATCCAGTGGGACAACATCACGGCAGTCGCCCACGTAAACAGACAGGGCGGCACAAGAAGCAGGAGGGAAATGGCGAGAAACTGCAAGGATTCTTCGCTGGGCGAAAAATCATGTGATAACACTCTCAGCAGTGTTCATTCCGGGAGTGGAAAACTGGGAAGCAGACTTCCTCAGCAGGCATGACCTCCACCCGGGAGAGTGGGGACTTCATCGGGAAGTCTTCCACATGATTGTAAACCGTTGTGAAAAACCAAAGGTGGACATGATGGCGTCCCGCCTGAACAAAAAACTAGATATTGCGCCAGGTCAAGGGACCCTCAGGCAATAGCGGTGGACGCTCTGGTAACACTGTGGATGTACCAGTCAGAGTATGTGTTCCCTCCTATGCCTCTCATACAAAAAGTACTGAGAATCATAAGAGGGAGATGAGTAAGAATGATAATCGTGGTTCCGGATTGGCCAAGAAGGACTTGGTACCCGAAACTTCAAGAGATGTTCACGGAAGACCCGTGGCCTCTACCTTTAAGAAAGGACCTGCTCCAGCAGGGGCCTTGTCTGTTCCAAGACTTACCGCGGCCGCGTTTGACGGCATGGCGTTTGAACGCCGGATCCTGAAAGGGCATTCCAGAGGAAGTCATCCCTACCCTGGTCGAAGACAGGAAGGATGTAACCGCAAAACATTTTCACCGCATTTGGCGAAGATATGTTGCGTGGTGTGAGGCCAAGAAGGCCCCTACAGAGGAATTCCAACTGGGTCGTTTCCTACATTTCCTGAAAACAGGACTGTCTATGGGCCTAAAATTAGGGTCCATTAAGGTTCAAATTTCGGCCCTGTCGAATTTCTTCCAGAAAGAACTGGCTTTAGTGCCTGACGTTCAGATGTTTGTAAAAGGGGTACTGCATATACAGCCTCCTTTTGTGCCCCAGTGGCACCTTGGGATCTCAATGTTGTTTTGAGTTTCCTAAAGTCACATTGGTTTGAACCACTCACCACTGTGGACTTAAAATATCTCACATGGAAGGTGACGATGCTATTAGCCCTGGCTTCAGCCAGGCGTGTGTCAGAATTGGCGGCTTTATCATATATAAAGCCCTTACTTAATTTTTCATTCTGACAGGGCAGAATTGAGGACTCGTCCTCAATTTTTCCTTAAGGTGTTTTCTGTTTTTCACATGAACCAACCTATTGTGGTACCTGCGGGTACTAGGGACTTGGAGGACTCCAAGTTACTTGACGTTGTCAGGGCCCTGAAAAATATGTTTCCAGGAAGGCTGGAGTCAGAAAATCTGACTCGCTGTTTAGCCTGTATGCACCCAACAAGATGGGTGCTCCTGCTTCTAAGCAGACGATTGCTCGCTGGATTTGTAATACAATTCAGTTTACACATTCTGTGGCAGGCCTGCCACAGCCAAAATCGGTAAAAGCCCATTCCAAAAGGAAGGGGGCTCATCTTGGGCGACTGCCCGAGGGGTCTCGGCTTTACAACTTTGCCGAGCAGTTACTTGGTCAGGGGAAAACACGTTTGCTAAATTCTACAAATTTGATACCCTGGCTGAGGAGGACATGGAGTTCTCTCATTCGGTGCTGCAGGGTCATCCGCACTCTCCCGCCCGTTTGGGAGCTTTGGTATAATCCCCATGGTCCTGACGGAGTCCCCAGCATCCACTAGGACGTCAGAGAAAATAAGATTTTACTTACCGATAAATCTATTTCTCGTAGTCCGTAGTGGATGCTGGGCGCCCATCCCAAGTGCGGATTGTCTGCAATACTTGTACATAGTTATTGTTACAAAAATCGGGTTATTCTTGTTGTGAGCCATCTTTTCAGAGGCTCCTTCGTTGTTATCATACTGTTAACTGGGTTCAGATCACAGGTTGTACGGTGTGATTGGTGTGGCTGGTATGAGTCTTACCCGGGATTCAATATCCTTCCTTATTATGCACGCTCGTCCGGGCACAGTATCCTAACTGAGGCTTGGAGGAGGGTCATAGGGGGAGGAGCCAGTGCACACCACCTGATCCTAAAGCTTTTATTATTGTGCCCTGTCTCCTGCGGAGCCGCTATATCCCCATGGTCCTGACGGAGTCCCCAGCATCCACTACGGACTACGAGAAATAGATTTATCGGTAAGTAAAATCTTATTTTTCTGGGGCTAGCCACAAATATTATGTACCCCAGCAATGTAAGAAGGAGGGATCGCAGCAGGTATCTCCCTGGAAGTGGCCGCTGTGTGATCTTAGCTGACCGCGCATGCGCAGGAGCCCCGGCAGCCATCACAGCAGATGGCAGGCATGAGATCCTTTCGGAGCCCTTGTTCCTGCAGGTGCTGATTGATACAACAGCTCATTGTGATCACATATTGCAATGTGATCCTGGGAGGTAAGATCCCGCTCAGATCACATTGAATATGCAATCTATGATAAATGGCCCCCAGTGTGCTATACCGTCCTGAGCAGTAGGGAGAGGTGTTATATCAGTGTGTTATGTATTTATGTAGTGAGTTGTACATCCCAGTGTCACATGGTACAGGTGTAATTCTGTGTGTAGCCTCTTTCTGAGCATGTTACATATGGTTACAGCGGTTTCCTTTCTTTCTCTGCCAGTTTCTATGCAGCGGAGATTGTGTGTGGACTGGAACATCTGCATTCCAAGGGCTACATCCATCGGTAAGTACATCTGTCCTCTCATTGTAGTAGATCATTGTTTCCTGTCTCAGTTCTGACGCTATTATTATATGTCTTTGTACACTTGTGTCTTATTTACAATGATGAGTGCAGGAGACTGACCATACACAGATAGGGCCGATGCTGGGTTGTATGGAAATCACCCTGAGCTGCGTGCATGGAAGACGTGTGTATATTCCCCATATGCAGAGCTGTAGGCGTCTTGCTGTGCGCCCGCCTCCTATGTGTATGATTGGTTTACTTCTAGTCACTGCTATCAGTGCACACTTGTACCTACCCTATACTAGGTGTAATAGATACACCTGTCACAGCCATATTTACTCTGACACCTAGAATAGCCGCAGTGATACACCCTCCCTGAGCTTGGTCTATAGGAGACATACGTCCCAACATCGTCACTGTCCAAGTAGGGACACTGCTGCGCGCCAAAGGCACACACCCATGAAAAGGGGCAGTGGCCTTATGAAAAGGGGGTGTGGCTTTGTGGGAATGCCCATGATCGCGAGCCACGAGCCCATTTTCGCCACTATGGGGGCATACCCAGTGCTCTGTGAGCTGCAGGCCATGCCCCCAGCCTCTCTGCTTCCTGTGAATAGACGCTGTGCACATTGATTATGGGAAAACCCTTTGAAGTGTTTAATTGCATTTTGAAAGATGTAATTGTAAGTTATGTCACGTGCTGGTCCATCTCAGCAGCTTGTTTTACTTAGAGAAACTTCCTTTTTACAGAGACATCAAACCAGAGAATATTCTCATCCATGGAGACGGCCATATTAAGATTGCAGATTTGGGCCTTGCATTAAACAACATGCATGATGGAGACGTCGCCACTGAATATGCAGGAACAACAGGCTATATTGCCCCCGAGGTGAGTTATAAAGGATATTAGTGGATTTCTCATATATAGGACTAAATGTAATAGTCTCCCGAGTTGACTGAGGGGGTTATTCAGATTTGTTACCAAATAAAAAAAACACACTAATTGGCAAAACCATGTTACACTGTAGGTGGGGCAGATGTAACATGTGCAGAGAAATTTAGATTTGGGTGGATTATATTGTTTCTGTGCAGGGTAAATACTGGCTGCTTTATTTTTACACTGCAATCTCGATTTCAGTTTGAACACACCTCACCCAAATCTAACTCTCTCTGCACGTGTTACATCTGCTCCACCTGCAGTGCAACGTGGTTTTACCCATTAGTGTGAGTCTGTCCAATTTTTTAAATCAACAATCATTTTAAAGTCAAAACCAGTTTGGTTTTACCATGTAAATGGTTGTCGCTTTAAAAAACGGGCAGACTCACACAAAGTCCAGCAACTCGGAGGCTATTACATTTAGCCCATAATTTATCCTAAATAGCAAGTACGCTTGTACAGATAATTATATCTTCCTCAGGGTGACCTAAGTACAAGTAGAAGGCCACGTTGTAGGACAACATATCTCAGCTATTTAGCTTGAGAATATATACAATAATAAAGCACAAAATGATGCTGCAGTCACGGGAGGTTTACGAGAGGAGGGATCCCATGTGCAGACTCTGTGGTATTACGGTACAGTAGCCTCTGGCAATGTGGATCTCCGGGAACATATTGCCCGTGCCCTGTTCCCAGAGACTTTTCTACTGCACATGCGCATATCTCCGGGAACATGATGCAGTGGGGATTTGTGCTGCGACTGCAGCACCAACGCTGGACATCAGAGAGGTAAGTATATAAACATGGGTGCAGGGTATGAATATGTCAGTGGTTGCTGTCTATTTCTTATTTTTTTATCTATTGATAGACATAGAGAAAGGGAGGCAGAGAGGCAGATCTCCACTTTTTGGTTTTCAAGAGACCAGGAAATGATGTTATAACATTTGAGGGCTTATTGGTCAGGCCCTTTAGTCCCCGTAGTCACGTGGAAACAGGGCTAAATGCCACAAATTTAAGTAAAAAGGCTACTAAGTCTCTGTGATATCTCCAGCATTCCTATAGGTAATAGCGCACACTGCAGTCCCCCTACAATGTGCGGGAATGTAATGGTTGTGCTACTTATCAAGCTCAGAAAAGTAAATGTTTGTGGAGTTTGACAGCGTTAGTAAACACCATCTTCATATGGTGTTAGCTCTGTTATCAATTGAAAGAGGATTCAGAGTGTGTAGAATGATCCCCTTGGTTGTAAATGTTTGAGTAAAGCTGGTACCACTAAGGGTTACTACTATCATCCCCACCAACATGTAGGAGGAGGGATCTTCAGGATCTGGGCGCACTATTGCACATGCGCGGTCTGCTGACTGTGCCAGGACAAGTGGGGTGTGCCAGTATCGGAGATATCTGCTGCGGCCTCCCATCTTTGCTCACAAACGCAGCTCATATAGGTCTCTAATTTGTACTGATCCATAGGTTTATGATGTATAGGTATCCATAGGATCCCTCTCCAGTTACTCTTGATATGGCATGAGATATGGGGCCAAGGAGCTTGGTAAATTCAGCAAAACACCAGTCCGTATAGAAACTTATGGGGCTGCTATTGTGAGTGAAAACAGGGAACCACAGCAGGCACTGTATCTCCAATATCTGCTGTGCTCCCCTGCACATATATTATTAAGAAAGGAAAGGGTTTGTGGGCGCTCAGAGGGAGGAGTAAATCAATTGCTGCTGGTTTTGCAAAAAATAAAAATTATTTATTGATACAGATTTTTTCGTGAATACAAATAGATAGTTTAAAATGCTATTAGCAGTATATAATTATAATCACATAAAAGTAATTTACTGAAATCACAACATAAAATAAACTACTGACTGTGTCCAGGGCCTCAGGACTAAGAGTTGGGTACCCACCCTTAATGTATTGATTAATTTATTTGCATGCAAGAAGCTTATTTGTTAGTTGCAGTTAGGGTTAGTGCATAGTTGTGTTCAGATTGCACTTTGCGGAAAAAGAGGCTCTATATTGTTTAGTAAAAGCCTGTTCACGTATCACCTGAAAGCTGGTAGTTAGAAAGTCAAAGATAGGCTGAATGTTCAATAAGCCAATACCGCAACTATCTCCTGTGTAGCCAGATAGTTTGTGTCACTCACTGTTCCGATGGCTGACCGCTCTGCGGCGGTTGACTTAGATGTCACTCAATGCTCTGCACTGTCCTTGGGTTCCGTACTCGGACAGGAGCGGGGACAGGGATGCACGTGTCCAGGTCCTGGATGGCAGGGGACGCTGAGACGCCGCGATGCGCGGCTTCCGGGTTCGGGGCTTCCGGCTTCCGGTTGCGGTCCACCTGCGTTCCACAGTCGTAGCGAGTCACCTGACGCGTTTCTCCGCCTCCAAAGTGGGCGGTTTCATCAGAGGTATATATATACCTCTGATGAAACCGCCCACTTTGGAGGCGGAGAAACGCGTCAGGTGACTCGCTACGACTGTGGAACGCAGGTGGACCGCAACCGGAAGCCGGAAGCCCCGAACCCGGAAGCCGCGCATCGCGGCGTCTCAGCGTCCCCTGCCATCCAGGACCTGGACACGTGCATCCCTGTCCCCGCTCCTGTCCGAGTACGGAACCCAAGGACAGTGCAGAGCATTGAGTGACATCTAAGTCAACCGCCGCAGAGCGGTCAGCCATCGGAACAGTGAGTGACACAAACTATCTGGCTACACAGGAGATAGTTGCGGTATTGGCTTATTGAACATTCAGCCTATCTTTGACTTTCTAACTACCAGCTTTCAGGTGATACGTGAACAGGCTTTTACTAAACAATATAGAGCCTCTTTTTCCGCAAAGTGCAATCTGAACACAACTATGCACTAACCCTAACTGCAACTAACAAATAAGCTTCTTGCATGCAAATAAATTAATCAATACATTAAGGGTGGGTACCCAACTCTTAGTCCTGAGGCCCTGGACACAGTCAGTAGTTTATTTTATGTTGTGATTTCAGTAAATTACTTTTATGTGATTATAATTATATACTGCTAATAGCATTTTAAACTATCTATTTGTATTCACGAAAAAATCTGTATCAATAAATAATTTTTATTTTTTGCAAAACCAGCAGCAATTGATTTACTCCTCCCTCTGAGCGCCCACAAACCCTTTCCTTTCTTACAAGTTGCTCTTGCTATACGGTGAACAGCCAGGTTCACTTTTGTGGGCAGCCAGAAGGGTTAGAGTTAATATTATTCTATAAACGTACTAATATAGCATTCTAAGTATTCAACTTAGTAGCTTACCTTATTCTGAAGTTAACTAACATAATCAGCGCCCACTGTTGTCCTAGAGACTTCTCTTTTATTCACATATATTATTAGAATACTTATTACTTACAGGTACCTCATGACAACATGTGTTTTGGGAGGATTTCCCACACATATTTTTATTGATAAATAGGCCCCGTAAAGTGATAAAATCAGTAAATAAAATATATTACTTTTTATGTTTATAACATTTACCAGTATAATTATTCTAATCAGTTATGCGTTACATGTATGTATTATTTCCTTTGATACATGTGCATTCCCCAATGGAAACAGTGTATACTGTTCAGACTTATATTATCATTATTGAATAAACCTATAGCATATAGTAAATGATGTCATTCTTTTGGCAGATGGAAGATTTCCTCGGGTATAACACCTCGGCAGACTGGTTCTCATTTGGAGTTGTCCTATTCCAAATGCTGACCGGACAATCCCCGGAAGATAGCAGGCTAGTTGACATACAGGACTTTTCATTAGACCCTGATGCTGAAAACATCATTGAAAAGGTGAGTGTGAGTAAGTGCTGAGTATGCAGCTCAGGTTGCCAGATCACTCTTTGACTTTGTTGCAGGATAGAAAACAGAGAGTTGTAGTAAATGGAGTGCATTCACAGGAGGGAAATGTTACCATTGGAGTACCCCAGAGATCTGTACTTGGGCCAGTGCATTTTAATATCTTTATTGGTGACATTACTAATGGCATTAAAGGGAAAATATGCCTTTTTGCAGATGACACAAAGGTATACAACAGGGTAGACACACCAGGAGGGGTAAAACAAATGATTGAGGATTTAGGTAGACTAGAGGAATGGTCAAGAGCGTGGCACTTACAGTTGAATGCCAAAAAATGAAAAATCATGCACTTGGGTCTCAAAAGTCCAACGCTAAATATAGTACTAATAACACTATACTGGAAACTACTGAGGAGGAAAGGGATCTAGGAGTCACTATTTCAGGTGACTTAAAGGCAGGTAAGCAATGTAACAAAGCAATGAGGAAGGCTAGTCAAATGCTTAGTTGCATAGGGAGAGGAATCAGCAGCAGAAAGAAAGAAGTAATAATGCTGTCATGATCCATGCAGTTTCTCCTCCATGCCTGGGGTGGCGCTCTCTGCTCTGGTGCTCAGCACTCTGCTTTGTATCTGCAGCTTGGTAATTAGCTGTTACCACAGCTGTGAGCAGCACCTGAACTCACTATATAGGCCAGCCACACAGGCTCTCAGTTGCCAGTTCATCGTGTCAAGGTTGTCTCAGTTCCTGTTCCTGGTTATGCTGGTCTCTACTGCTAAAATCATCCATAGTACTGCCAGGCTCCAACAGCTATCCTGTGTAGCTACTCTGCAACAGTCCAATCCCGTTATCCTGCTACATTGCATACTCTATCACAGTGCTATCCTGTGATCCTGCTACAGTGCAATCCTGTTATCCTGGTATGTTGCATACTCTACCACAGTGCTATCATGTGATCCTGCTACAGTGCAATCCTGTTATCCTGCTATGTTGCATACTCTACCACAGTGCTATCCTGTGATCCTGCTAAAGTACAATCCTGGTATCCTGGTATGTTGCATACTCTACCACAGTGCTATTCTGTGATCCTGCTACAGTGCAATCCTGTTATCCTGGTATTTTGCATACTTTACCACGGTGCTATCCTGTGATCCTGCTACAGTGCAATCCTGCAACCCTGCATTCTCTTCTCAAGTGCATCCTGCTACGGTGCTAACCTGCTACAGTGCAATCCTGCAGATTTTAACTATGAGAGATTTTGACTGAGCGTTTTCTCTTGAACTGGCAGTAGAAGATTTTGACTAACTTTTCCAGCGATTTTGGCTATGGGTGATTTTGGCTAACTCATTCAAGCATGGGGATGCTTTTTCTTTTCCAGTGACCTAGCCAAAATTGACTTGCCTGCACAGTCTATTTTTAGCAGCGATAGCGACCTGGCGGGGACGCGCATCGCTATCGCTGGCTGTGTACACACAGAGCGATATGCACTAACTTTCTGAGCGATTTTGACTATATAGTCAAAATCTCTCAGCTATATCGCTCCGTGTGTATGGACCTTTACTCTTGTTACTCTGATCCAGGGACGTGAGGTGAGCTAAATGGCTCAGGAGGCACTGGCTAGCACCAGAGCCAGGTTTATATTCAATTATATGAGCAAAAGGGTGCATCTGGGCATTATACAGAAGTGCAGCATTATAAACTCCTGGAAATTTGGTGAGTTTTGATCAGAGATGTGCGGAAGAGGTAGGCAGGGGAGGCACTGCCTCATCTGCCATAGACTTTTTACTTCAGAGTTTTGGCTATAAAAATAATTAGAATAATGCAAAGAAGATATTTCAAACATATTCTTTGTATTTATCATACTTTACACAGTAAAACTCTGGCACAAACGTTAGTATGACAGGAAAGGCTCTGCCTCACCCCACTGCACGTCACTGCTCTGATCCCTCCTGAAGGTCAGGCATGGAGCATTTCCTATCTGATACCCAGTAAGAGCAGAGAGGGAGGAGCAGGCGGAATCGGCCTTGTCTGTTTTTTTTTAACTTATCTCCACATTTACTGATGGGAGCCCTGGTTACTGCTACGTGTGTTATGCATTATGTGTGGGGGTAACCCCAGCGCAGACACGCAGCATGTGTATTTCTCTAACGTCCTAGTGGATGCTGGGGACTCCGTCAGGACCATGGGGATTAGCGGCTCCGCAGGAGACAGGGCACAAAAAGTAAGCTTTTAGGATCACATGGTGTGTACTGGCTCCTCCCCCGATGACCCTCCTCCAAGCCTCAGTTAGGTTTTTGTGCCCGTCCGAGCAGGGTGCAATCTAGGTGGCTCTCCTAAAGAGCTGCTTAGAAAAAGTTTTTAGGTTCTTTATTTTCAGTGAGTCCTGCTGGCAACAGGCTCACTGCTACGAGGGACTTAGGGGAGAGAAGTGAACTCACCTGCGTGCAGGATGGATTGGCTTCTTAGGCTACTGGACACCATTAGCTCCAGAGGGAGTCGGAACACAGGTCTCGCCCTGGGGTTCGTCCCGGAGCCGCGCCGCCGACCCCCCTTGCAGATGCTGAAGATTGAAGAGGTCCAGAACCAGGCGGCAGAAGACTTTCAGTCTTCATCAGGTAGCGCACAGCACTGCAGCTGTGCGCCATTGTTGTCAGCACACTTCACACAGCGGTCACGGAGGGTGCAGGGCGCGGGGGGGGCGCCCTGGGCAGCAATGTATAATACCTGTATGGCGAAAAATACATCACATATAGCCCTTGAGGCTATATGGATGTATTTAACCCCTGCCAGATATCACAAACTCCGGAGAAGAAGCCCGCCGAAAAGGGGGCGGGGCCTATTCTCCTCAGCACACAGCGCCATTTTCCCTCACAGAAATGCTGGTGGGAAGGCTCCCATGCTCTCCCCTGCACTGCACTACAGAAACAGGGTTAAAACAGAGAGGGGGGGCACTTATTTGGCGATATGAATATATATTAAATGCTATAAGGGAGGAACACTTATATAAAGGTTGTCCCTGTATAATTATAGCGTTTTGGTGTGTGCTGGCAAACTCTCCCTCTGTCTCCCCAAAGGGCTAGTGGGTCCTGTCCTTTATCAGAGCATTCCCTATGTGTGTGCTGTATGTCGGTACGTGTGTGTCGACATGTATGAGGAAAATGTTGGTGAGGAGGCGGAGCAAATTGCCTGTAATGGTGATGTCACTCTCTAGGGAGTCGACACCGGAATGGATGGCTTATTTATGGAATTACGTGATAATGTCAACACGCTGCAAGCCGGTTGACGACATGAGACGGCCGGCGATCAAATTAGTACCTGTCCAGGCATCTCAAACACCGTCAGGGGCTGTAAAACGCCCATTTACCTCAGTCGGTCGACACAGACCCAGACACGGACACTGATTTCAGTGTCGACGGTGAAGAAACAAACGTATTTTCCTTTAGGGCCACACGTTAAGGGCAATGAAGGAGGTGTTACATATTTCTGATACTACAAGTACCACAAAAAAGGGTATTATGTGGGATGTGAAAAAACTACCTGTAGTTTTTCCTGAATCAGATAAATTAAATGAAGTGTGTGATGATGCGTGGGTTTCCCCCGATAGAAAATTATTGGCGGTATACCCTTTCCCGCCAGAAGTTAGGGCGCGTTGGGAAACACCCCTTAGGGTGGATAAGGCGCTCACATGCTTATCAGAACAAGTGGCGGTACCATCTACAGATAGGGCCGTACTTAAGGAGCCAGCTGATAGGAGGCTGGAAAATATCCTAAAAAGTATACACACACATGCTGGTGTTATACTGCGACCAGCGATCGCCTCAGCCTGGATGTGCAGAGCTGAGGTGGCTTGGTCGGATTCCCTGACTAAAAATATTGATACCCTTGACAGGGACAGTATTTTATTGACTATAGAGCATTTAAAGGATGCATTTCTATATATGCGAGATGCGCAGAGGGATATTTGCACTCTGGCATCAAGAGTAAATGCGATGTCCATATCTGCAAGAAGATGTTTATGGACACGACAGTGGTCAGGTGATGCAGATTCCAAACGGCACAAAGATGTATTGCCGTATAAAGGGGAGGAGTTATTTGGGGTCGGTCCATGGGACCTGGTGGCCACGGCAACTGCTGGAAAATCCACCGGTTTTTACCCTAAGTCACATCTCTGCAGAAAAAGACACCGTCTTTTCAGCCTCAGTCCTTTCGTCCCTATAAGAGTCATATCTGCCCAGGGATAGAGGAAAGGGAAGAAGACTGCAGCAGGCAGCCCATTCCCAGGAACAGAAGCCCTCCACCGCTTCTACCAAGTTCTCAGCATGACGCTAGGACCGTACAGGACCCCTGGATCCTACAAGTAGTATCCAAGGGGTACAGATTGGAATGTCGAGACGTTTCCCCCTCGCAGGTTCCTGTAGTCTGCTGTACCAATGTCTCCCTCCGACAGGGAGGCAGTATTGAAAACAATTCACAAGCTGTATTCCCAGCAGGTGATAATAAAATTACGTCAAGGAAATTACCCAACTGCGCCTGCATGCATATAAAATAAATAAATGGGTGATTTGAATAAAGGGGAAATCACAGTACTGTATTGGTAAAATTAATTTGACATTTATTCTTGCGAAAAAAGAAAAATATATATATAAATTGAAACGAAGGAAGATGCAAAAACAAAAAACACCTTTTATTACAGGTAAAATATATGTCAGAATGATAACAGGTCAGAAAAAATCTTCCTGCACCTGTACAATGTTGGAAAAAAAAACTTTGGAAAAAACGTAGTAAAAAGATTTGAAAAATATATATAGTAAAGTTCCAAATGTCTGGTGTGAAATAGAGTGTGGCGTCCCACCTCTTTTCCACCTTGTTGTGACTGGTTATGTGGTATACTACAGATAAGGTAGATTATCCGGAAAACAAGGGAATGTTCAATTTCCAAGTATAGCCCAGTGGTAATATTAATTGTGAATCCCAGTGGAGGCAAGGTCTTAATTTATAACTGCTGTGGTGCTGCGGGGTACCCCAACGTCGGTATAAGTGGGATAAGGTATTCAGGGATAAAGGTATAAAGAAACCCCGGACTCCCCGCTAGTTCTCCCCGTTATAGTCAGCCGGAGGCGCCTGCACTCACAGGTGTCTGCCGACCGCTATTGACGGGGGGACGCGGTCATGCCACTGGGGGGAAGGTAACACTGACTTCGGGACCCACAAGGGGACTGTCCGTCGTGAACCTTCCCTCCTGCGGGGTCAGATACCTTTTTCTCCTGCGCTTGATCCCGTTCTGTTCTTTCTTCCTCCGGTCTGTTCTCTAGGTGTTCTGCTTGTAGGTCTGTTCCCTCTCAGCCGCGCGGCTTCGTTCTATCTTCACGGGATCACTGATCTGTGCGGTTATGTTCCGTCCGGATATTCTTCTCGGTCTTGTAGCTTTTTGCAGGAGAATAGTCTATTAATAGGGTGATGATGTGATGATATGCTTTTTTTCTCCAACGCGTATCGACCCGTCTGGGTCTTCCTCAGGGAGTCCGTGTCTACCATCTTAATTGAGGGCTTTTTATGCCCATAGTTCGTGACATCATAATGAGAGTGTCCATTTTTGTCTCTGTGGTGCTGGATACAATTATGTCTATGGAGTTGTTACATAACCCAATTGATTCTAGTCTAAGTGATTATAGATACTAAATGGCTATATGTAATAACATAGTGATTAGGAAATGTATATAGCAGGGAAACCACCGTTTTGCTCCTATATTCTGGTATTGAATATGGATGGTAAAGAAATACAATATAAATTAATTATACTAAATGGATAAGATAAAAAGTGGGAGGAGCTAGATGAATTGAAAATGAAAAGAAAAAGGCTTTAAATTATTGTATCTGATAATACAGAAATAGTAGTATATGATGGTATTTTATATTTTAAATGGCAAGACAGTTGCTAGGTTTTAGTTTCTGTTACGGGTTGTGATAATAATTAAACTATTTGGAAAGAATAATAAAGCGGAAAATTGAAAATAAATGAAAAAGATGAAAATATTCATAGAGTGATAATAGTAATAGTGAAAATAAAAAATAATAAAAAAAAGAGCACCAGACCTAAAATCTAGATTGTCACACAGCCATATGAGAAGAGTAGAAAAAACACAGACTACCATGTTAGGACAAAAACTAAACAAAGGTTTTTTTCACTGCGGTTCTTGCAACTACTGCAAAACACAGAGAGTCAGCACAAAAAAGGTCACCAACTTTACCTCCAATAAAACAGGAGAAGTCTTCGAAATACAGGAACACATCTCGTGTCACAGTAAAGGGGTCATTTACTTAGCCGAATGTCCATGCAAACTACAATATGTAGGAAGAACCATAAGACCCCTCAAAACGAGAATAGCTGAACATGTAAGAAACGTAAAACACGGTCTAGAGACACACAATTTGTCACAACATTTTAAAGACCTACACGAAAGCAACCCGACAGGCTTGAAAATAATAGGAATCAAGTTAGTTCCACCGAATTGGAGAGGAGGAGATTTTCTGAAGAAAATCAACAAAGAAGAACTAAGGTGGATGTACACATTGAAAACACTGAGACCGCTAGGCCTAAACCTAGATAATGAAGTTAGGTCAATAATTATGAACTGACTAACATATAGAATCCGACCTTTCCTCTATTTTCCTTCATCAATGTGTATATATATATGCATATATATATATAATTGTGTATGTGTGTATGTATGCATATATATATATACATAGACAACAAAATGAGATATTCCATTTAAAGGAATATACAGTTTGGAATACAAATAATTTAAATGAGTATTGCTAGTATTACAACACAGTACTTTAATTATTTAGCAGCACTCCATGTACAATTGAGTATCTATAATCAATACAATATGATCATTTATTAAAAACCGACTATATCACCATCCTTATAAATAATGTTCATCAACCACCAAAAGCCCCATAAGGGTTAACCATGATAGTAAGAAATAGTTCTATAGCTAAAAAAATTATTTTCCATTATGAGAATCATTTTCTATCACTACACTGTGAAAACATAATCATTTTTCATTATTCAAATTTTTCTTATTAATTATTAGTTATCTATTTACCAACAATGTATATTTATTTTAATTTTTATATTTAATCTTCAATTGTATTATTAATTTTATTTACTTTATTTTATTTTATTTTAAATTTTTTTATTATTTTTTATTTTCACTATTACTATTATCACTCTATGAATATTTTCATCTTTTTCATTTATTTTCAATTTTCCGCTTTATTATTCTTTCCAAATAGTTTAATTATTATCACAACCCGTAACAGAAACTAAAACCTAGCAACTGTCTTGCCATTTAAAATATAAAATACCATCATATACTACTATTTCTGTATTATCAGATACAATAATTTAAAGCCTTTTTCTTTTCATTTTCAATTCATCTAGCTCCTCCCACTTTTTATCTTATCCATTTAGTATAATTAATTTATATTGTATTTCTTTACCATCCATATTCAATACCAGAATATAGGAGCAAAACGGTGGTTTCCCTGCTATATACATTTCCTAATCACTATGTTATTACATATAGCCATTTAGTATCTATAATCACTTAGACTAGAATCAATTGGGTTATGTAACAACTCCATAGACATAATTGTATCCAGCACCACAGAGACAAAAATGGACACTCTCATTATGATGTCACGAACTATGGGCATAAAAAGCCCTCAATTAAGATGGTAGACACGGACTCCCTGAGGAAGACCCAGACGGGTCGATACGCGTTGGAGAAAAAAAGCATATCATCACATCATCACCCTATTAATAGACTATTCTCCTGCAAAAAGCTACAAGACCGAGAAGAATATCCGGACGGAACATAACCGCACAGATCAGTGATCCCGTGAAGATAGAACGAAGCCGCGCGGCTGAGAGGGAACAGACCTACAAGCAGAACACCTAGAGAACAGACCGGAGGAAGAAAGAACAGAACGGGATCAAGCGCAGGAGAAAAAGGTATCTGACCCCGCAGGAGGGAAGGTTCACGACGGACAGTCCCCTTGTGGGTCCCGAAGTCAGTGTTACCTTCCCCCCAGTGGCATGACCGCGTCCCCCCGTCAATAGCGGTCGGCAGACACCTGTGAGTGCAGGCGCCTCCGGCTGACTATAACGGGGAGAACTAGCGGGGAGTCCGGGGTTTCTTTATACCTTTATCCCTGAATACCTTATCCCACTTATACCGACGTTGGGGTACCCCGCAGCATCACAGCAGTTATAAATTAAGACCTTGCCTCCACTGGGATTCACAATTAATATTACCACTGGGCTATACTTGGAAATTGAACATTCCCTTGTTTTCCGGATAATCTACCTTATCTGTAGTATACCACATAACCAGTCACAACAAGGTGGAAAAGAGGTGGGACGCCACACTCTATTTCACACCAGAC
Organism: Pseudophryne corroboree; assembly: GCF_028390025.1. Taxonomy (NCBI): domain Eukaryota; kingdom Metazoa; phylum Chordata; class Amphibia; order Anura; family Myobatrachidae; genus Pseudophryne; species Pseudophryne corroboree. Next base: position 537,770,319 of record NC_086445.1, read on the forward strand.
ATTTGGAACTTTACTATATATATTTTTCAAATCTTTTTACTACGTTTTTTCCAAAGTTTTTTTTTTCCAACATTGTACAGGTGCAGGAAGATTTTTTCTGACCTGTTATCATTCTGACATATATTTTACCTGTAATAAAAGGTGTTTTTTGTTTTTGCATCTTCCTTCGTTTCAATTTATATATATATTTTTCTTTTTTCACAAGAATAAATGTCAAATTAATTTTACCAATACAGTACTGTGATTTCCCCTTTATTCAAATCACCCATTTATTTATTTTATATGCATGCAGGCGCAGTTGGGTAATTTCCTTGACATATGCTAATCCTTGGAGGCATTTGGGTTTAGCCTCTCACTCGTACTGCTGCCACCCCCGTACTACCCATATAAGTGGAGCGTTGATCACATTTGCGAGAAACAGATAATAAAATTACCCCTCCTACAACAGGGAAAGGGGTATTATTCCACACTATATTGTGGTGCTGAAGCCAGAAGGCTAGGTGAGACCTATTCTAAATCTGAAATATTTGAACACTTACAAAGGTTCAAATCCAGATGGAGTCACTCAGAGCAGTGATAGCGAACCGGGAAGAAGGGGACTATATGATGTCCCGGGACATCAGGGATGCTTACCTCCATGTCCCAAAATTTGCCTTTCTCACCAAGGGTATCTCAGGTTCGTGGTACAGAACTGTCACTATCAGTTTCAGACGATGCCGTTGGATTGTCCAAGGCACCCCGGGTCCTTACCAAGGTAATGACCGAAATGAGGATTCGTCTTCAAAGAAAATGGACGACCTCCTGATAAGAACAAGGTCCAGAGAACAGTTGGAGGTCGGAGTAGCACTATCTCAAGTAGTTCTACGACAACACGGGTGGATTCTAAATATTCCAAAACCGCAGTTGTTCCGACGACACGTCTGCTGGTCCTAGGGATGATTCTGGACACAGTCCAGAAAAAGGTGTTTCTCCCAGAGGAGAAAGCCAGGGAGTTATCCGAGCTAATCGGGATCCTCCTAAAACCAGGAAAAGTGTCAGTGCATCATTGCACAAGAGTCCTGGTAAAAATGGTGGCTTATTACGAAGCGATTCCATTCGGCAGATTTCACGCAAGAACTCTTCAGTGGGATCTGCTGGACAAATGGTCCGGATCGCATCTTCAGATGCATCAGCGGATAACCCTATATCCAAGGACAAGGGTGTCTCTCCTGTGGTGATTACAGAGTGCTCATCTTCTAGAGGGCCGTAGATTCGGCATTCAGGATTGGATGCTGGTGACCACGGAGGCCAGCCTGAGAGGCTGGGGAGCAGTCACACAGGGAAAAAATTTCCAGGGAGTGTGATCAAGTCTGGAGAATTCTCTCCACATAAATATACTGGAGCTAAGAGCAAATTTATAATGCTCTAAACTTAGCAAGACCTCTGCTTCAAGGTCAGCCGGTATTGATCCAGTGGGATAACATCACGGCAGTCGCCCACGTAAACAGAAAGGGCGGCACAAGAAGCAGGAGGGCAGTGGCAAAACTGCAAGGATTTTTCGCTAGGCGGAAAATCATGTGATAGCACTGTCAGCAGTGTTCATTCCGGGAGTGGACGACTGGGAAGCAGACTTCCTCAGCAGGCACGACCTCCACCCGGGAGAGTGGGAACTTCATAGGGAAGTTTTCCGCATGATTGTGAACCGTTGGGAAAGACCAAAGGTGGACATGATGGCGTCCCGCCCGAACAAAAAACGGGACAGGTATTGCGCCAGGTCACGAGACCTTCAGGCGATAGCTGTGGATGTCCTGGTAACACCGTGGGTGTAACAGTCGTTGTATGTGTTCCCTCCTCTGCTTCTCATAACCAAGGTATTGAGAATTATAAGACGTAGAGGAGTAAGAACTATACTCGTGGCTCCGGATTGGCCAAGAGGGACTTGGTACCCGGAACTTCAAGAGATGCTCATAGAGGACTAATGGCCTCAGGAGCTAAGAAGGGACTTGCTTCAGCAAGTACCATGTCTGTTCCAAGACTTACCGCGGCTGCGTTTGACGGCATGGCGGTTGAACGCCGGATTCTAAGGGAAAAGGCATTCCGGAAGAGGTCATACCTACCCTGGTCAAAGCCAGGAAGGAGGTGACCGCACAACGTTATCACCACATGTGGTGAAAATATGTTGCGTGGGTGAGGCCAGGAAGGCCCCACGAAGAAATTTCAACTAGGTCGATTTCTGCACTTCCTGAAAACAGGAGTGTCTATGAGCCTCAAATTGGGGTCCATTAAGGTTCAAGTTTCGGCCCTGTAGATTTTCTTCCAGAAAGAATTGGCTTCAGTTCCTGAAGTCCAGACATTTGTCAAGGGAGTATTGCATATACAGCCCCTTTTGTGCCTCCAGTGGCACCGTGGGATCTCAAAGTAGTGTTGGGATTCCTCAAATCATATTGGTTTGAACCGCTCAAATCTGTGGATTTGAAATATCTCACATGGAAAGTGACCATGCTGTTGGCCCTTGCCTCGGCCAGGCGATTGTCAGAATTGGCGGCTTTGTCTTACAAAAGCCCATATTTGATTTTCCATTCGGACGGGGCAGAACTGGGACTCGTCCCCAGTTTCTTCTTAAGGTGGTGTCAGCGTTTCACCTGAAACAACCTATTGTGGTGCCTGCGGCTACTAGGGACTTGGAGGCCTCCAAGTTGCTAGACGTTGTCAGGGCCCTGAAAATATATTTATATATATATATATATATATATATATATATATATAATTCCAGGACGGCTGGAGTCAGAAAGTCTGACTTGCTGTTTATATTGTATGCACCCAAAAAGCTGGGTGCTCCTGCTTCTAAGCAGACTATTGCTCGTTGGATTTGTAGTACAATTCAACTTGCACATTCTGTGGCAGGCCTGCCACAGCCAAAATCTGTAAATGCCCATTCCACAAGGAAGGTGGGCTCATCTTGGGCGGCTGCCCGAGGGGTCTCGGCTTTACAACTTTGCCGAGCAGCTACGTGGTCAGGCGGGAACACATTTGTAAAATTCTACAAATTTGATACCCTGGCTGAGGAGGACCTGGAGTTCTCTCATTCGGTGCTGCAGAGTCATCCGCACTCTCCCGCCCGTTTGGGAGCTTTGGTATAATCCCCATGGTCCTGACGGAGTCCCCAGCATCCACTAGGACGTCAGAGAAAATAAGATTTTACTTACCGATAAATCTATTTCTCATAGTCCGTAGTGGATGCTGGGCGCCCATCCCAAGTGCGGATTGTCTGCATTACTTGTACATAATTATTGTTACAAAAATCGGGTTATTATTGTTGTGGGCCATCTTTTCAGAGGCTCCTTCGTTGTTATCATACTGTTAACTGGGTTCAAATCACAGGTTGTACGGTGTGATTGGTGTGGCTGGTATGAGTCTTACCCGGGATTCAAGATCCTTCCTTATTGTGTACGCTCGTCCGGGCACAGTACCTAACTGAGGCTTGGAGGAGGGTCATAGGGGGAGGAGCCAGTACACACCATGTGATCCTAAAAGCTTACTTTTTGTGCCCTGTCTCCTGCGGAGCCGCTAATCCCCATGGTCCTGACGGAGTCCCCAGCATCCACTACGGACTATGAGAAATAGATTTATCGGTAAGTAAAATCTTATTTTCATATCTGCGCCATGTATTAAATGACTGACCTGAGAACCCAACATACATCATTTAAAACACAGATATCATATACACATTTCTTTTGAAGTCTAAAAAATATTCAGTGTAAATGGCCTTTTACCTATCACACATTTATTCTTGAATATGATGTGGCAAAAGTCTCACTTGTTTGATGCTGCAAGTAAATAATATCTAATGAATGTCTAGCTATACATGGGTCACAATTTCATTTGCAGCTCAGCTGTTAAATAATGATGGTCTTGTTGCTCTTTTCAGCTCCTGTGTGAAGATCCTGATAAGCGTCTGGGTGTGGATGGTGTAATTAGAGACCATCCCTTCTTCTGGAGTATGGATTGGGAGAGGCTAGAGGCCCGCAAGATACCACCCCCATTCATACCCAGCAAAGTAAGTGCACTGTTATACCCCTTTTACACCGCCTGAGGCGGGTCGCACACTGGTTCCTGACACGGGTGCTTCCTGCACGCGACCTGCCTCAGGCCCCTCGTGACGCAGCAGGGGTGTCACTTAGAGATGACATGATCCCCAAACGCTGCCTGTCCACACAGAGTGAACAGGAAATGGGTCGCATTGATCCGGCTTCCCGTTCACACAGCACAGTGAGTCGAGTTGAACACGTGTTCAACCCTGCTCGCTACCCGAGTTAGAATACCGGGTAGCTCAGCCTGGTTTATTCCAACTGGGCCCTTTCAGACCACACAGCAACACGGGTTATGCGCGCTCATGTGCAATAACCCTTGTTAAAAGCTGGCGGTCTAAGAGTCTTGTACTCTGTGTGTCTGTGGTGTATATGTATAAAGCTGCCATGGCTCATTTCTTACTGACATTTGGTGTAGTCGGTATATAGATTGCAGCCAGATGATAATTGGTACAGGTGAATGTGAATTCCCCTGATATGAATACAATATTATTATATACTTGTATTGTCTGACAGGGTTGGGGCTGGCGGTGGGGATCCCGGTCACAGAATGCCGGTAGGGGGGGCCAAGCGCAACAAAGCCCCTTGCAGGCTTGGTGGCTCGCTGCGCTTGCTACAGGTTCTATTCCCACTCTGTGGGTGTTGTGGACACTCACGAGTGGGAATAGTCCCTGTTAGTCGGCATGCCGACTGTAGGGCTTTTGATCGCTCGGGATCCCAGCGTTGGCATGGTGACCGGATCTCGTCTGACATATATACAGTAAAGGCGTTTTCTCTCCCTATTTATATAGAATACATATCTCTTATTTTTTTCTTCTCTGCAGCCACCTAAGAAGTCGCTTCCACACCTGGCGTTCTCAGATCTTCTGTCAGCTACACCATCAGCCTGTGAGTCACCAATTAGTTCCGTCCACCAGGAACTCTTCCGGGGATTCTCATTTGAGACCAGGATATAGCTGTCCTGCTGCAGATTACATCGGGGACCCTTCATGAGCTCTGCTGCACTTGATATGGCATAACATCACCCATCCATTCTCTGAGGCCCTTGTAACCAGTAACTATATCATCTGACGTTTCCTCAATGAAGATAAGATCTTTAAACATCCTTGCCATCCTTGCCATAATATCATTTATTTAAATGTACACTGCTCTGAGCTTCTGAGCCTCTACGTCCCAAGCTCCAGTATCCATCAGAGGATGATAGAGAAGTAAGATCTAAGGAGTGTGATTGGCCGGCTATGGGGAAGGTGGAGGCCGGACTTTTTTTTTTTCTATATCATCCTCCCACAAAGGAGAGGGATATAATAAGTCATCCAACTTTTATAACATAATTTATGTGAAAATTAACACTCTGCGTGAGCTTGTGAGCCTCTACATCCAAAGCTCCAATATCCCACTCCCCTTATACTGTATATACATGTAATGGCTGCGCACCCCTGTAAAGTTGTCACACGTCACTACCATTTCCAGTATTCCACCTACTGGTTCTGAGCTCTCATATCCCTATTGTATTCTAGACCTAGTTACTCCTGTCTTGTCCTCGATCACAGACTCTAGTGTTTACCTCTTTGGATCTCCCCGTTTTTCCCTGGCACTATAGTACCACCCTCTTTCTCTTGTTTTCTGTCTTTGAGCAGCTCCTCTCTTTGAGTCTTTCATTCTATCGGCATTGACTCGGGTCACTCAGTCAAAGGTTAAGCTCATACTACCACCAGTGGCGTAAGTCCTGATGGCATCCCAGTACCGGTAGGCACTTAAAGCCTTATGGGAAAAGCGGCTATTATAGGCAAGAAGACCTGCTGGTGAGTTCTACGAGTCTTAACCCAGGGTGTACAAGGGTCACTGTCCAGAAGATCTTCAGGGGCAACAAACCCTTCTGAGAGAAGATTCTTCAGTTATAACAAAATGTTGTATACAAATAAATTTTAACTTATATACCTGTATATTTATTACAGCTCTGCCTATTATTACAGAATTAATATATCAATTGCATATTTTTATATCAGAAAAGTTTTTATTAAAACACTACATGTCATACAATAAAGACATTGTAAATACAACATTTTCAGTGTACAGTCTCTTCATTGTAGGGAGATAAGATACAATGGGCTCGAATCAATTAGGGGAGATGTTCTCGCCCCCGCAAGTACTGTAAGTGCAGGTATATGCCGCACCTTTAAGCACAAGAGTGGAGCACCTCTCCAATGCGCGGAACTGGCTGCCTTAACTGTGTGAACTAGATTATGGGCGTAACTCACTCCCAATGGACACAATTTACAAAAGAAGATAAGTACACACTATATGGGGCGCCAAATGACAATGTTAAACAATCAAGCATATGAAAAATATTTCAGATATATTGAAAGAACGTCCCTTCCAAATACTTGCAATCAGGCATATACAAGGTTCTCTGATTTCGTCATAAGGAGGCAGATGATTTCATCAATGATCCAATTCGTGACGTCATATAAAAAATAGAAAGAAGGAAATACCTAGTGCAACACCTTTTTATTCCTTCACAGAGTGATAGCACAAATAATCCACATAAATAGCTTTTGATATAAAAATATTTTTAAAAAATTCTCTATGGAGCACATACAACGTAGCAAGTACTGGTTGAGCTGTGTGAAAAAAGGTTGCAATTACCAGATAGTAGGAGGATAATTATCCTCAGACAAGCGTATAATAAGTCACCAGACAGCCTCCCGGGAAATGGCACTCTGGATTATCCGGCAGCGGCTCCCTCCACACACAGCAGACCACGTAGTTACAGGTTGTGCCAACGCGTTTCAGGCCTTACTAGACCCTTTCTCAAGGCTGATATGTTTGATTGCTTGATTGTTTAACATTGTCATTTGGCGCCCCATATAGTGTGTACTTATCTTCTTTTGTAAATTATATGCCGCACCTACAGTACCGCTGGATTTGCAGGTTTTCCCCTGCAATACACCATGTAATTAAAGTAGCCAGGGAGGTAACTAGACCTTTATGGGTCCCCACTACAAAACTCTGATGGGGCCCCCAATGCTTCTGGAGACACACCTCCATCCGAAATGCTCCACCAGAGCTTTCTATGATACATGCATACTGAATTAAAATGTTTTTTTTTTTTTTATTAATATATTCTATATTAGCCAACCCAGGGCTGCAGCACATTACAACACTAGCAAAGGGGAGTCACGTAAAACATAGCCACTAACTGTGTGTGTGGTGGGGAAGGAAAAGGAAGCAGTTTGTTTGGGAATGGGGAAGAATGGCAGTATGGGGACTGTGTATGACAGGATGCTGGGGTGTCTGACAATATGGGGAGATTATGTAAGTCTGGGGGGAAACTATCAGTATGGGGGAGAAGTAAGAGGCACTATGCGGGTGGGAGGAGGATTACAACATGGAGGGTGGTATGGCATTATGGGTAGCAGCAAGAAGAGGGGTCTGGCAACAGGAAAAAGGGTTGTGTGGTAAAAGATATTGATCACATCTGGTAGCAGAGAGAGGTACCATACATGGTACTGGTAACAGGAGGGATGTTCTGGAAGCAAGGATGGGCGGCAAAGGGGTGTCTTGAGGTAAGGAGAGTGGGTGGTATTAGGAGGCAGGAAGGGAGGAAAGGCTAGTGCCTGGAAGCAAGGGCTCTGGTAACATGGGAGAGGTAGGTGGCGTCTGAAGGCAGGGTGTGTGGTGGGGGGGCATTTTGTTTTGGGAGCAGGGCTGTGAGGTGTCTGATGACAGGACACATACTCCATCATCCAAGCAATGGAACATGGCGGCCACCACATGGAGTCGCATCTACATCCTGCGTCCCGCTATCCAGTGCCCACCCCACACACTGTACATGTATGGGGTAGGTACTGCTTTACCCAGTGTTGGGGTTTATGTATACACTCACACCTGCCACTGTTACTGCACAGTTTACACTGAGCACAGGAGAGCACATGTCTCATACAGCACTATAGTTATTATTTCCACTTCCATTCCATGTCCTCCCCAACCCCTTGCCCTAATTCTGTTCCTGCTAGCACCAGTAGCTGCCTGTTTCCAGACCACCTGTGCGATGATATGTAATACAAGAGCCAGTCTAATACACGGGCCTATTAAGAGTAATTCCATTGTTGCTATTTCTGCAGCGGGGTACACTGTGTTCCACAGGGAATACATTGTGGTGTAGAGCGGGAGCTTGGATCCAGAGGCACCATTAGGCAAAGCTTTGACTGTCCCAGGATGTATTGGGGCCTACTCTATAACCCAGCCACCAGGGCTGGATTAACAATGGGGCGGATGGAGCTGCAGCTCCAGGACTCCCCATCAAAATAAGGCCAAGGCATCTGGTGTGTGGCCGCTGTAGACAGGAAAACATTATTCCTTGCTACAGCAGCCAGCAACAAGCCATCCGTGCCCCCTCCCCATGGCCGCGACCCCCCCCCCCCTTCACCCGCTCCCACAGCGCCACAGGCATAAACTGTATATTTATGCCGGCACAATGGAATGCCCTTGCCTGGCCCTCCCCCTGCGCCGCACACATAATGATGTCAGGACAAGCAACATCAGAGAGGTGCTGCTCTGCCGTCACCAGTGCGCTCGGCCTCAAGGAAGCAGCAGTACAGTCAGTGACTGCAAGCAGATACTGTAACTACAGTATGTAAACCTGGACTGATCATCCTCATGAGGTGAGGTGTCAGTTCTGGTGAATTTTGCGCTGTTACTATGATAAGTTTCATGTACACCTAACTTGACATTGATTTTTAATGTATGGCATATATAGTATTTGTATTTGGCACTCATGAAATAAACATCGCAGTCAGCTTGCCCGGTGCCCTTTAAATCAACTTTGCAGGTTGAAGATATAAGCACAATGAAGCGGCACTCCAGGACTTAATTCAAATAAACGGGTCCAGTCTCCCGATTTTGATGTGCAACGTTTCGGTTTTAATCACAAACCCGACGAAGGTTTGTGATTAAAACCGAAACGTTGCACATCAAAATCGGGAGACTGGACCCGTTTATTTGAATTAAGTATGGAGGTCCGCTTCATTATGCTTACATATATTTTTAATACACTTGTTTTTACATACTTAAATATATCTGTATATGTGCATGATATATATATATATATATATATAATAAGATTTTACTTACCGGTAAATCTATTTCTCGTAGTCCGTAGTGGATGCTGGGGACTCCGTAAGGACCATGGGGATAGACGGGCCCAGAAGAGCTGACAGTACAAGGAAAGGATTTTGGTAATCCAGGGCAAGATACATACCAGCCACACCAATCACACCGTATAACATGTGATAACAACCCAGTTAACAGTATGATAATGAACAGAGCATCAGGTCATGCCCAATGCAACAATAACTTAACCCTTATTGAAGCAATAACTATATACAAGCATTGCAGAAGAAGTCCGCACTAGGGACGGGCGCCCAGCATCCACTACGGACTACGAGAAATAGATTTACCGGTAAGTAAAATCTTATTTTCTCTAACGTCCTAGTGGATGCTGGGGACTCCGTAAGGACCATGGGGATTATACCAAAGCTCCCAAACGGGCGGGAGAGTGCGGATGACTCTGCAGCACCGATTGAGCAAACAAGAGGTCCTCCTCAGCCAGGGTATCAAACTTGTAGGACTTCGCAAAAGTGTTTGAACCCGACCACGTAGCCGCTCGGCATAGCTGTAATACTGAGACCCCTCGGGCAGCCGCCCAAGAAGAGCCCACCTTCCTAGTGGAATGGGCCTTAACCGATTTTGGTAACGGCAATCCAGCCGTAGAATGAGCCTGCTGAATCGTGTTACAGATCCAGCGAGCAATAGTTTGCTTTGAAGCAGGAGCACCAATCTTGTTGGATGCATACAGGACAAACAGCGACTCTGTTTTCCTGACCCTGGCCGTTCTGGCCACATAAATTTTCAAAGCCCTGACCACATCAAGTGACTCGGAATCCTCCAAGTCACGTGTAGCCACAGGCACCACAATAGGTTGGTTCATATGAAAAGATGACACCACTTTTGGCAGAAATTGTGGACGGGTCCGCAATTCCGCTCTATCCATATGGAAAACCAGATAGGGGCTTTTATGTGACAAAGCCGCTAATTCTGACACACGCCTAGCTGAAGCCAAGGCTAATAACATGACCACCTTCCACGTGAGATATTTCAACTCCACCGTTTTAAGTGGTTCACACCAGTGTGACTTTAGGAAACTTAACACCACGTTAAGATCCCAGGGTGCCACCGGAGGCACAAAAGGAGGCTGAATATGTACAGTGGCGTAAGTTTGACCCAGTTGCCCGGAGGCAAGGAAAATATCGGTGCCCCCCTATATACACACACACACACACACACACACACACACACACACACTTGTTCCTGCATAGCAAGCCTACAGATTCTAACTATATGAAGCTACTACAAAACCATTGCAACTAGGCAGATCTATGTAGGGGTCCAGCCACACCCTACTTAGATCTGCTCAGTCACTCCCAATGCTGATTATTTCTCTGACAATTAATTTGCAAGTGTCCTATCCAGGATTAGAACCCACAACCTATTACACTGGAAGCATGCACCTTACTGGTGGAGATATCTGCTCTTGCACAGGAAGTGTGAGAATTCTTACTATATGAAGTTACTTGTAATTGTCAGAGAAATAACTTCATATAGTTAGAATTCTCATGCTTCCTTTATAGGAGCAAATAGCTTCATCAGTAAGTTGTCTGCTTCCAGTGTATATATAATAAAGAGGGTGTGATTTGTAATGTGTAGTGACTAGTGGGGAAGTCGGCTACTGAAGAGATACCGGCTGCTGTCAATTAACTTAATTGATTAATGTCGCTGAACACATAGAACAGGAGGAGAGGTGCCCTCCTTCAAAGCAGGAGCCCGGCGGCAGCTGACTCCGTTGCCTCCCAGAGTTCTGCCTCTGAATATGCAGCACTCCTTTTACAAATGTCTGAACTTCAGGTAGAGAAGCCAACTCCTTTTGAAAGAAAATGGATAGGGCCGAAATCTGGACCTTAATGGAGCCTAATTTTAGGCCCAAATTCACTCCGGACTGTAGGAAGTGAAGAAAACGGCCCAGCTGGAATTCCTCCGTAGGAGCATTCCTGGCCTCACACCAAGAAACATATTTTCGCCATATACGGTGATAATGTTTAGATGTCACATCCTTCCTAGCCTTTATTAGCGTAGGAATGACCTCAGCCGGAATGCCTTTCTCTGCTAGGATCTGGCGTTCAACCGCCATGCCGTCAAACGCAACCGCGGTAAGTCTTGGAACAGACAGGGCCCCTGTTGCAACAGGTCCTGTCTTAGAGGAAGAGGCCACGGTTCTTCTGTGAGCATTTCTTGCAGATCTGGATACCAAGTCCTTCGTGGCCAATCTGGAACAATGAGGATTGTTCTCACTCCTCTTTTTCTTATTATCCACAGCACCTTGGGTATGAGAGGAAGAGGAGGAAATACATAGACCGACTGGAACACCCATGGTGTCACCAGGGCGTCTACAGCTACTGCCTGCGGGTCTCTTGACCTGGCGCAATACCTCTGTAGCTTCTTGTTGAGGCGGGATGCCATCATGTCCACCTGTGGCAGTTCCCACCGACTTGCAACCTGAAGACTTCTTGATGAAGTCCCCACTCGCCCGGGTGGAGGTCGTGTCTGCTGAGGAAGTCTGCTTCCCAGCTGTCCACTCCCGGAATGAACACTGCTGACAGTGCGCTTACATGATTCTCCGCCCAGCGAAGAATTCTGGTGGCTTCCGCCATCGCCACTCTGCTCCTTGTGCCGCCTTGGCGGTTTACATGAGCTACTGCGGTGACGTTGTCTGACTGGATCAGAACCGGTTGGCCGGGAAGCAAGGTCTCCGCTTGACACAGGGCGTTGTATATGGCCCTTAGTTCCAGGATGTTGATGTGAAGGCAAGTCTCTTGACTTGACCACAGACCTTGGAAATTTCTTCCCTGTGTGACTGCTCCCCAACCTCGGAGGCTTGCGTCCGTGGTCACCAGGACCCAGTCCTGAATGCCGAATCTGCGGCCTTCGAGAAGGTGAGAACTCTGCAGCCACCATAGCAGTGACACCCTGGCCCTGGGGGACAGGGTGATTAACCGATGCATCTGAAGATGTAACCCGGACCACTTGTCCAGTAAGTCCCATTGGAAAGTCCTTGCATGGAACCTGCCGAAGGGAATGGCCTCGTATGATGCCACCATCTTTCCCAGGACTCGAGTGCAGTGATGCACCGACACCTGTTTTGGTTTCAATAGGTTCCTGACCAGGGTCATGAGTTCCTGGGTTTTTTCTATCCGGAGATAAACCCTTTTCTGGTCTGTGTCCAGAATCATGCCCAAGAAAGGCAGACGAGTCGTAGGAACCAACTGCAACTTTGGAATATTGAGAATCCAGCCGTGTTGCCGTAACACTTCCCGTGAAAGTGATACGCTGTTCAGTAACTGCTCTCTTGATCTCGCTTTTATGAGGAGATCGTCCAAGTACGGGATAATTGTGACACCTTGCTTCCGCAGGAGCACCATCATTTCCGCCATTACCTTGGTGAATATTCTCGGTGCCGTGGAGAGACCAAACGGCAACGACTGAAATTGGTAATGACAATCCTGTACCGCAAATCTCAGGTACGCCTGATGAGGTAGATAAATGGGGACATGAAGGTATGCATCCTTTATGTCCAGAGACACCATAAAAAAAAACCCTTCCAGGCTTGCAATGACCGCTCTTAGCGATTCCATCTTGAACTTGAACCTTTTGAGGTATAGGTTCAGGGATTTTAAATTCAATATGGGTCTGACCGAACCGTCCGGTTTCGGGACTACAAACATGGTCGAATAATAACCCCTTCCCTGTTGAAGGAGGGGAACCTTGACCACCACCTGTTGAAGATACAATTTTTGAATTGCTTTTAACACTATTTCCCTCTCTTGGGGGGAAGCTGGTAGAGCCGATTTTAAATATCGGTGAGGAGGCATCTCTTTGAATTCCAGCTTGTATCCCTGAGACACAATTTCTATTGCCCAGGGATCCACCTGGGAGTGAACCCACATGTGGTTGAAACTTCGAAGACGTGCCCCCACCGGGCCCAGCTCCGCCATTGGAGCCCAAGCGTCATGCGGTGGATTTCTTAGAGGCCGGGGAGGACTTCTGTTCTTGGGAACTAGCTGTGTTGTGCAGCTTTTTTTCTCTGCCTCTACCTCTGGCAAGAAAGGACGCACCTCGGACTTTCTTGTTTCTATGTGATCGAAAGGACTGAATTTGATAATGCGGTGCTCTCTTAGGCTGTGAGGGAATATAAGGCAAAAAACTTGACTTTCCAGCTGTAGCTGTGGAGACCAGGTCCGAGAGACCCTCCCCGAACAATTCCTCACCCCTGTAAGGTAAAACCTCCATATGCCTTTTTGAGTCGGCATCACCTGTCCATTGCCGAGTCCACAGGACCCTTCTGGCCGAAATCGACATAGCGCTTATTCTAGAACCCAAAAGACTAATGTCTCTTTGAGCATCTCTCATATATAGGACAGCGTCTTTAATATGCCCCAGGGTCAATAATACAGTATCCTTATCTAGGGCACCAATCTCCTCAGATAAGGTATCCGTCCATGCTGCTACAGCACTACATACCCAGGCCGACACGATTGCCGGTCTTAGTAAGGTACCCGAATGTGTATAAATGGACTTCAGGGTAACCTCCTGCTTGCGATCAGCAGCATCTTTGAGGGTAGCCATATCCTGTGACGGCAGGGCTACCTTCTTGGATAAGCGTGTTAAAGCTTTTTCCACCCTAGGGGAGGATTCCCATCGTAACCTGTCCGTTGGCGGGAAAGGATACGCCATAAGAATCCGTTTGGAAATCTGCAGTTTTTTATCTGGAGATTCCCAAGCCTTTTCACATAACTCATTCAGTTCGTGTGAGGGGGAAAAGGTTACCTCAGGCTTCTTTCCCTTATACATATGCACCCCCTTGTCCGGGACAGGGGTTTCCTCCGTGATGTGCAAAACATCTTTTATTGCTATAATCATATATCGAAGAGACTTAGCCAATTTTGGCTGTAACTTTGCATCATCGTAATCGACACTGGAGTCAGAATCCGTGTCGGTATCTGTGTCAACAATCTGGGATAGTGGACGCTTTTGAGACCCTGACGGTCCCTGCAACATAGGGTCATGCACGGGTTGAGACCCTGACTGCCCCAATGCCTCAGCCTTGTCAAATCTTTTATGCAAGGAATTAACATTATCATCAAAACCTTCCACATATCCATCCAATCAGGTGTCGGCGCCGTCGGCGGAGACACCACATTCATTTGCTCCCGCTCCTCTCCCACATAGCCTTCCTCCTCAGACATGTCGACACAAGCGTACCGACACACCACACACACAAGGAATGTTCTTTCTGGAGACAGTTCCCCCACCAGGCCCTTTGGAGAGACAGAGAGAGAGTATGCCAGCACACACCCCAGCGCTATAAATCCCAGGAATAACACAGTAACTTAATGTTAACCCAGTAGCTGCTGTAAGTATAGTTTTTGCGCCTAATTATGTGCCCCCCCCCTCTCTTTCCGACCCTCTTCTACCGTGTATCAGCAGGGGAGAGCCTGGGGAGCTTCCTCTCAGCGGTGCTGTGGAGAAAAAATGGCGCTGGTGAGTGCTGAGGGAGAAGCCCCGCCCCCTCGGCGGCGGGCTTCTGTCCCGCTTAAAATGTAATTTCTGGCGGGGGCTCTTTCATATATACAGTGCCCAGCTGTATATATGCTTATTTTGCCATATGAGGTCCCAAATGCTGCCCAGGGTGCCCCCCCCCCCCCCGCGCCCTGCACCCTAACAGTGACCGGAGTATGTGTAGGTGTGTGTGGAGCAATGGCGCACAGCTGCAGTGCTGTGCGTTACCTCCTGTGAAGTACACGAAGTCTTCTGCCGCCTGAAGTCTTCTTTGCTTCTCATACTCACCCGGCTTCTGTCTTCCGGCTCTGCGAGGGGGACGGCGGCGCGGCTCTGGGACCGGACGGCGAGGGTGAGATCCTGCGTACCGATCCCTCTGGAGCTAATGGTGTCCAGTATCCTAAGAAGCAGGACTTAGCTTCAGAGAGTAGGGCTGCTTCTCTCCCCTCTGTCCCATGATGCAGGGAGTCTGTTGCCAGCAGATCTCCCTGAAAATAAAAAACCTAACAAAATACTTTCTCTCAGCAAGCTCAGGAGAGCTCACTGAAAAGCATATATATATTAGAGATGAGCGCCTGAAATTTTTCGGGTTTTGTGTTTTGGTTTTGGGTTCGGTTCCGCGGCCGTGTTTTGGGTTCGAACGCGTTTTGGCAAAACCTCACCGAATTATTTTTGTCGGATTCGGGTGTGTTTTGGATTCGGGTGTTTTTTTCCAAAAACACTAAAAAACAGCTTAAATCATAGAATTTGGGGGTCATTTTGATCCCAAAGTATTATTAACCTCAAAAACCATAATTTACACTCATTTTCAGTCTATTCTGAATACCTCACACCTCACAATATTATTTTTAGTCCTAAAATTTGCACCGAGGTCGCTGTGTGAGTAA
Source organism: Pseudophryne corroboree (assembly GCF_028390025.1). Classification (NCBI taxonomy): domain Eukaryota; kingdom Metazoa; phylum Chordata; class Amphibia; order Anura; family Myobatrachidae; genus Pseudophryne; species Pseudophryne corroboree. The sequence goes on from NC_086445.1 coordinate 537,785,944, forward strand.
GATAAGCGACCCTAGTGGCCGACACAAACACCGGGCCCATCTAGGAGTGGCACTGCAGTGTCACGCAGGATGTCCCTTCCAAAAAACCCTCCCCAAACAGCACATGACGCAAAGAAAAAAAGAGGCGCAATGAGGTAGCTGTGTGAGTAAGATTAGCGACCCTAGTGGCCGACACAAACACCGGGCCCATCTAGGAGTGGCACTGCAGTGTCACGCAGGATGGCCCTTCCAAAAAACCCTCCCCAAACAGCACATGACGCAAAGAAAAAAAGAGGCGCAATGAGGTAGCTGACTGTGTGAGTAAGATTAGCGACCCTAGTGGCCGACACAAACACCGGGCCCATCTAGGAGTGGCACTGCAGTGTCACGCAGGATGGCCCTTCCAAAAAACCCTCCCCAAACAGCACATGACGCAAAGAAAAAAAGAGGCGCAATGAGGTAGCTGACTGTGTGAGTAAGATTAGCGACCCTAGTGGCCGACACAAACACCGGGCCCATCTAGGAGTGGCACTGCAGTGTCACGCAGGATGTCCCTTCCAAAAAACCCTCCCCAATCAGCACATGATGCAAAGAAAAAGAAAAGAAAAAAGAGGTGCAAGATGGAATTATCCTTGGGCCCTCCCACCCACCCTTATGTTGTATAAACAAAACAGGACATGCACACTTTAACCAACCCATCATTTCAGTGACAGGGTCTGCCACACGACTGTGACTGATATGACGGGTTGGTTTGGACCCCCCCCAAAAAAGAAGCAATTAATCTCTCCTTGCACAAACTGGCTCTACAGAGGCAAGATGTCCACCTCATCTTCACCCTCCGATATATCACCGTGTACATCCCCCTCCTCACAGATTATCAATTCGTCCCCACTGGAATCCACCATCTCAGCTCCCTGTGTACTTTGTGGAGGCAATTGCTGCTGGTCAATGTCTCCGCGGAGGAATTGATTATAATTCATTTTAATGAACATCATCTTCTCCACATTTTCTGGATGTAACCTCGTACGCCGATTGCTGACAAGGTGAGCGGCGGCACTAAACACTCTTTCGGAGTACACACTTGTGGGAGGGCAACTTAGGTAGAATAAAGCCAGTTTGTGCAAGGGCCTCCAAATTGCCTCTTTTTCCTGCCAGTATAAGTACGGACTGTGTGACGTGCCTACTTGGATGCGGTCACTCATATAATCCTCCACCATTCTATCAATGTTGAGAGAATCATATGCAGTGACAGTAGACGACATGTCCGTAATCGTTGTCAGGTCCTTCAGTCCGGACCAGATGTCAGCATCAGCAGTCGCTCCAGACTGCCCTGCATCACCGCCAGCGGGTGGGCTCGGAATTCTGAGCCTTTTCCTCGCACCCCCAGTTGCGGGAGAATGTGAAGGAGGAGATGTTGACAGGTCGCGTTCCGCTTGACTTGACAATTTTGTCACCAGCAGGTCTTTCAACCCCAGCAGACCTGTGTCTGCCGGAAAGAGAGATCCAAGGTAGGCTTTAAATCTAGGATCGAGCACGGTGGCCAAAATGTAGTGCTCTGATTTCAACAGATTGACCACCCGTGAATCCTTGTTAAGCGAATTAAGGGCTGCATCCACAAGTCCCACATGCCTAGCGGAATCGCTCCCTTTTAGCTCCTTCTTCAATGCCTCCAGCTTCTTCTGCAAAAGCCTGATGAGGGGAATGACCTGACTCAGGCTGGCAGTGTCTGAACTGACTTCACGTGTGGCAAGTTCAAAGGGCATCAGAACCTTGCACAACGTTGAAATCATTCTCCACTGCACTTGAGACAGGTGCATTCCATCTCCTATATCGTGCTCAATTGTATAGGCTTGAATGGCCTTTTGCTGCTCCTCCAACCTCTGAAGCATATAGAGGGTTGAATTCCACCTCGTTACCACTTCTTGCTTCAGATGATGGCAGGGCAGGTTCAGTAGTTTTTGGTGGTGCTCCAGTCTTCTGTACGTGGTGCCTGTACGCCGAAAGTGTCCCGCAATTTTTCTGGCCACCGACAGCATCTCTTGCACGCCCCTGTCGTTTTTAAAAAAATTCTGCACCACCAAATTCAAGGTATGTGCAAAACATGGGACGTGCTGGAATTTGCCCATATTTAATGCACACACAATATTGCTGGCGTTGTCCGATGCCACAAATCCACAGGAGAGTCCAATTGGGGTAAGCCATTCCGCGATGATCTTCCTCAGTTGCCGTAAGAGGTTTTCAGCTGTGTGCGTATTCTGGAAAGCGGTGATACAAAGCGTAGCCTGCCTAGGAAAGAGTTGGCGTTTGCGAGATGCTGCTACTGGTGCCGCCGCTGCTGTTCTTGCGGCGGGAGTCCATACATCTACCCAGTGGGCTGTCACAGTCATATAGTCCTGACCCTGCCCTGCTCCACTTGTCCACATGTCCGTGGTTAAGTGGACATTGGGTACAACTGCATTTTTTAGGAGACTGGTGAGTCTTTTTCTGACGTCCGTGTACATTCTCGGTATCGCCTGCCTAGAGAAGTGGAACCTAGATGGTATTTGGTAACGGGGGCACACTGCCTCAATAAATTGTCTAGTTCCCTGTGAACTAACGGCGGATACCGGACGCACGTCTAACACCAACATAGTTGTCAAGGACTCAGTTATCCGCTTTGCAGTAGGATGACTGCTGTGATATTTCATCTTCCTCGCAAAGGACTGTTGAACAGTCAATTGCTTACTGGAAGTAGTACAAGTGGGCTTACGACTTCCCCTCTGGGATGACCATCGACTCCCAGCGGCAACAACAGCAGCGCCAGCAGCAGTAGGCGTTACACGCAAGGATGCATCGGAGGAATCCCAGGCAGGAGAGGACTCGTCAGACTTGCCAGTGACATGGCCTGCAGGACTATTGGCATTCCTGGGGAAGGAGGAAATTGACACTGAGGGAGTTGGTGGGGTGGTTTGCGTGAGCTTGGTTACAAGAGGAAGGGATTTACTGGTCAGTGGACTGCTTCCGCTGTCACCCAAAGTTTTTGAACTTGTCACTGACTTATTATGAATGCGCTGCAGGTGACGTATAAGGGAGGATGTTCCGAGGTGGTTAACGTCCTTACCCCTACTTATTACAGCTTGACAAAGGGAACACACGGCTTGACACCTGTTGTCCGCATTTCTGGTGAAATACCTCCACACCGAAGAGCTGATTTTTTTGGTATTTTCACCTGGCATGTCAACGGCCATATTCCTCCCACGGACAACAGGTGTCTCCCCGGGTGCCTGACTTAAACAAACCACCTCACCATCAGAATCCTCCTGGTCAATTTCCTCCCCAGCGCCAGCAACACCCATATCCTCCTCATCCTGGTGTACTTCAACACTGACATCTTCAATCTGACTATCAGGAACTGGACTGCGGGTGCTCCTTCCAGCACTTGCAGGGGGCGTGCAAATGGTGGAAGGCGCATGCTCTTCACGTCCAGTGTTGGGAAGGTCAGGCATCGCAACCGACACAATTGGACTCTCCTTGTGGATTTGGGATTTCAAAGAACGCACAGTTCTTTGCGGTGCTTTTGCCAGCTTGAGTCTTTTCAGTTTTCTAGCGAGAGGCTGAGTGCTTCCATCCTCATGTGAAGCTGAACCACTAGCCATGAACATAGGCCAGGGCCTCAGCCGTTCCTTGCCACTCCGTGTGGTAAATGGCATATTGGCAAGTTTACGCTTCTCCTCCGACAATTTTATTTTAGGTTTTGGAGTCCTTTTTTTACTGATATTTGGTGTTTTGGTTTTGACATGCTCTGTACTATGCCATTGGGCATCGGCCTTGGCAGACGACGTTGCTGGCATTTCATCGTCTCGGCCATGACTAGTGGCAGCAGCTTCAGCACGAGGTGGAAGTGGATCTTGATCTTTCCCTAATTTTGGAACCTCAACATTTTTGTTCTCCATATTTTAATAGGCACAACTAAAAGGCACCTCAGGTAAACAATGCAGATGGATGGATTGGATACTAGTATACAATTATGGACGGGCTGCCGAGTGCCGACACAGAGGTAGCCACAGCCGTGAACTACCGCACTGTACTGTGTCTGCTGCTAATATATAGACTGGTTGATAAAGAGATAGTATACTCGTAACTAGTATGTATGTATAAAGAAAGAAAAAAAAACCACGGTTAGGTCACTGGTATATACAATTATGGACGGGCTGCCGAGTGCCGACACAGAGGTAGCCACAGCCGTGAACTACCGCACTGTACTGTGTCTGCTGCTAATATATAGACTGGTTGATAAAGAGATAGTATACTCGTAACTAGTATGTATGTATAAAGAAAGAAAAAAAAACCACGGTTAGGTCACTGGTATATACAATTATGGACGGGCTGCCGAGTGCCGACACAGAGGTAGCCACAGCCGTGAACTACCGCACTGTACTGTGTCTGCTGCTAATATATAGACTGGTTGATAAAGAGATAGTATACTCGTAACTAGTATGTATGTATAAAGAAAGAAAAAAAAACCACGGTTAGGTCACTGGTATATACAATTATGGACGGGCTGCCGAGTGCCGACACAGAGGTAGCCACAGCCGTGAACTACCGCACTGTACTGTGTCTGCTGCTAATATATAGACTGGTTGATAAAGAGATAGTATACTCGTAACTAGTATGTATGTATAAAGAAAGAAAAAAAAACCACGGTTAGGTGGTTTATACAATTATGGACGGGCTGCCGAGTGCCGACACAGAGGTAGCCACAGCCGTGAACTACCGCACTGTACTGTGTCTGCTGCTAATATATAGACTGGTTGATAAAGAGATAGTATACTCGTAACTAGTATGTATGTATAAAGAAAGAAAAAAAAACCACGGTTAGGTCACTGGTATATACAATTATGGACGGGCTGCCGAGTGCCGACACAGAGGTAGCCACAGCCGTGAACTACCGCACTGTACACTGGTTGATAAAGAGATAGTAGTATACTCGTAACAACTAGTATGACGACGGTATAAAGAATGAAAAAAAACCCACGGTTAGGTGGTATATAATACAATTATGGTTGGACGGACTGCCTGCCGAGTGCCGACACAGAGGTAGCCACAGCCGTGAACTACCGCACTGTACACTGGTTGATAAAGAGATAGTAGTATACTCGTAACAACTAGTATGACGACGGTATAAAGAATGAAAAAAAAACCACGGTTAGGTGGTATATAATACAATTATGGTTGGACGGACTGCCTGCCGAGTGCCGACACAGAGGTAGCCACAGCCGTGAACTACCGCACTGTACACTGGTTGATAAAGAGATAGTAGTATACTCGTAACAACTAGTATGACGACGGTATAAAGAACGAAAAAAAAACCACGGTTAGGTGGTATATATTATAATACAATTATGGATGGACGGACTGCCTGCCGAGTTCCGACACAGAGGTAGCCACAGCCGTGAACTACCGCACTGTACACTGGTTGATAAAGAGATAGTAGTATACTCGTAACAACTAGTATGACGACGGTATAAAGAACGAAAAAAAAACCACGGTTAGGTGGTATATATTATAATACAATTATGGATGGACGGACTGCCTGCCGAGTTCCGACACAGAGGTAGCCACAGCCGTGAACTACCGCACTGTACACTGGTTGATAAAGAGATAGTAGTATACTCGTAACAACTAGTATGACTATGACGACGGTATAAAGAAAGAAAAAAAAAACCACGGTTAGGTGGTATATAATACAATTATGGATGGACGGACTGCCTGCCGAGTGCCGACACAGAGGTAGCCACAGCCGTGAACTACCGCACTGTACTGTGTCTGCTGCTAATATAGACTGGTTGATAAAGAGATAGTATACAATACTACTAATATACTGGTGGTCAGGCACTGGTCACCACTAGTCACACTGGCAGTGGCACTCCTGCAGCAAAAGTGTGCACTGTTTAATTTTAATATAATATTATTTATCATGTACTCCTGGCTCCTGCTATAACAACCTGCAGTGCTCCCCAGTCTCCCCCACAATTATAAGCTTTATATACAATACATTGATGTGCAGCACACTGGGCTGAGCAGTGCACACAGACTGAGTCACTGTGTGACTGTGTATCGTTTTTTTCAGGCAGAGAACGGATATATTAAATAAAACAAACAACTGCACTGTCTCTGGTGGTCACTGGTCACTGTGGTCGTCAGTCACTAAACTCTGTCTGCACTCTGCACTCTCTTCTAATCTACAGTATCACAGCAATCTCTCTCTCTCTCTCTCTTCTAAATCTAATCTAAATGGAGAGGACGCCAGCCACGTCCTCTCCCTATCAATCTCAATGCACGTGTGAAAATGGCGGCGACGCGCGGCTCCTTATATAGAATCCGAGTCTCGCGAGAATCCGACAGCGTCATGATGACGTTCGGGCGCGCTCGGGTTAACCGAGCAAGGCGGGAAGATCCGAGTCGCTCGGACCCGTGAAAAAAAAAGTGAAGTTCGTGCGGGTTCGGATTCAAAGAAACCGAACCCGCTCATCTCTAATATATATAGTGTGAATTAGAGATGAGCGGGTTCGGTTTCTCTGAATCCGAACCCGCCAGAACTTCATGTTTTTTTTCACGGGTCCGAGCGACTCGGATCTTCCCGCCTTGCTCGGTTAACCCGAGCGCGCCCGAACGTCATCATGACGCTGTCGGATTCTCGCGAGGCTCGGATTCTATCGCGAGACTCGGATTCTATATAAGGAGCCGCGCGTCGCCGCCATTTTCACACGTGCATTGAGATTGATAGGGAGAGGACGTGGCTGGCGTCCTCTCCGTTTAGAATAGATTAGAGAGACACTTGATTTACTAATTTTGGGGAGCATTAGGAGTACTCAGTACAGTGCAGAGTTTTGCTGATAGTGACCACCAGTTTTATTTATAATCCGTTCTCTGCCTGAAAAAAGCGATACACAGCACACAGTGACTCAGTCACATACCATATCTGTGTGCACTGCTCAGGCTCAGGCCAGTGTGCTGCATCATCTATTATCTATATATAATATTATATATATCTGTCTGACTGCTCAGCTCACACAGCTTATAATTGTGGGGGAGACTGGGGAGCACTACTGCAGTGCCAGTTATAGGTTATAGCAGGAGCCAGGAGTACATAATATATTATATAGTGAGTGACCACCAGACACACAGTGCAGTTTATTTAATATATCCGTTCTCTGCCTGAAAAAAGCGATACACACAGTGACTCAGTCAGTCACATACCATATCTGTGTGCACTGCTCAGGCTCAGGCCAGTGTGCTGCATCATCTATATATATTATATATCTGTCTGACTGCTCAGCTCACACAGCTTATAATTGTGGGGGAGACTGGGGAGCACTACTGCAGTGCCAGTTATAGGTTATAGCAGGAGCCAGGAGTACATAATATTATATTAAAATTAAACAGTGCACACTTTTGCTGCAGGAGTGCCACTGCCAGTGTGACTAGTGACCAGTGACCTGACCACCAGTATATATAATATTAGTAGTATACTATCTCTTTATCAACCAGTCTATATTAGCAGCAGACACAGTACAGTGCGGTAGTTCACGGCTGTGGCTACCTCTGTGTCGGCACTCGGCAGCCCGTCCATAATTGTATATACCACCTAACCGTGGTTTTTTTTTCTTTCTTTATACATACATACTAGTTACGAGTATACTATCTCTTTATCAACCAGTCTATATTAGCAGCAGACACAGTACAGTGCGGTAGTTCACGGCTGTGGCTACCTCTGTGTCGGCACTCGGCAGCCCGTCCATAATTGTATATACCACCTAACCGTGGTTTTTTTTTCTTTCTTTATACATACATACTAGTTACGAGTATACTATCTCTTTATCAACCAGTCTATATATTAGCAGCAGACACAGTACAGTGCGGTAGTTCACGGCTGTGGCTACCTCTGTGTCGGCACTCGGCAGCCCGTCCATAATTGTATATACCACCTAACCGTGGTTTTTTTTTCTTTCTTTATACATACATACTAGTTACGAGTATACTATCTCTTTATCAACCAGTCTATATATTAGCAGCAGACACAGTACAGTGCGGTAGTTCACGGCTGTGGCTACCTCTGTGTCGGCACTCGGCAGCCCGTCCATAATTGTATATACCACCTAACCGTGGTTTTTTTTTCTTTCTTTATACATACATACTAGTTACGAGTATACTATCTCTTTATCAACCAGTCTATATATTAGCAGCAGACACAGTACAGTGCGGTAGTTCACGGCTGTGGCTACCTCTGTGTCGGCACTCGGCAGCCCGTCCATAATTGTATATACCACCTAACCGTGGTTTTTTTTTCTTTCTTTATACATACATACTAGTTACGAGTATACTATCTCTTTATCAACCAGTCTATATATTAGCAGCAGACACAGTACAGTGCGGTAGTTCACGGCTGTGGCTACCTCTGTGTCGGCACTCGGCAGCCCGTCCATAATTGTATATACCACCTAACCGTGGTTTTTTTTTCTTTCTTTATACATACATACTAGTTACGAGTATACTATCTCTTTATCAACCAGTCTATATATTAGCAGCAGACACAGTACAGTGCGGTAGTTCACGGCTGTGGCTACCTCTGTGTCGGCACTCGGCAGCCCGTCCATAATTGTATATACCACCTAACCGTGGTTTTTTTTTCTTTCTTTATACATACATACTAGTTACGAGTATACTATCTCTTTATCAACCAGTCTATATATTAGCAGCAGACACAGTACAGTGCGGTAGTTCACGGCTGTGGCTACCTCTGTGTCGGCACTCGGCAGCCCGTCCATAATTGTATATACCACCTAACCGTGGTTTTTTTTTCTTTCTTTATACATACATACTAGTTACGAGTATACTATCTCTTTATCAACCAGTCTATATTAGCAGCAGACACAGTACAGTGCGGTAGTTCACGGCTGTGGCTACCTCTGTGTCGGCACTCGGCAGCCCGTCCATAATTGTATATACCACCTAACCGTGGTTTTTTTTTCTTTCTTTATACATACATACTAGTTACGAGTATACTATCTCTTTATCAACCAGTCTATATATTAGCAGCAGACACAGTACAGTGCGGTAGTTCACGGCTGTGGCTACCTCTGTGTCGGCACTCGGCAGCCCGTCCATAATTGTATATACCACCTAACCGTGGTTTTTTTTTCTTTCTTTATACATACATACTAGTTACGAGTATACTATCTCTTTATCAACCAGTCTATATATTAGCAGCAGACACAGTACAGTGCGGTAGTTCACGGCTGTGGCTACCTCTGTGTCGGCACTCGGCAGCCCGTCCATAATTGTATACTAGTATCCAATCCATCCATCTCCATTGTTTACCTGAGGTGCCTTTTAGTTGTGCCTATTAAAATATGGAGAACAAAAATGTTGAGGTTCCAAAATTAGGGAAAGATCAAGATCCACTTCCACCTCGTGCTGAAGCTGCTGCCACTAGTCATGGCCGAGACGATGAAATGCCAGCAACGTCGTCTGCCAAGGCCGATGCCCAATGTCATAGTACAGAGCATGTCAAATCCAAAACACCAAATATCAGTAAAAAAAGGACTCCAAAACCTAAAATAAAATTGTCGGAGGAGAAGCGTAAACTTGCCAATATGCCATTTACCACACGGAGTGGCAAGGAACGGCTGAGGCCCTGGCCTATGTTCATGGCTAGTGGTTCAGCTTCACATGAGGATGGAAGCACTCAGCCTCTCGCTAGAAAAATGAAAAGACTCAAGCTGGCAAAAGCAGCACAGCAAAGAACTGTGCATTCTTCGAAATCCCAAATCCACAAGGAGAGTCCAATTGTGTCGGTTGCGATGCCTGACCTTCCCAACACTGGACGTGAAGAGCATGCGCCTTCCACCATTTGCACGCCCCCTGCAAGTGCTGGAAGGAGCACCCGCAGTCCAGTTCCTGATAGTCAGATTGAAGATGTCAGTGTTGAAGTACACCAGGATGAGGAGGATATGGGTGTTGCTGGCGCTGGGGAGGAAATTGACCAGGAGGATTCTGATGGTGAGGTGGTTTGTTTAAGTCAGGCACCCGGGGAGACACCTGTTGTCCGTGGGAGGAATATGGCCGTTGACATGCCAGGTGAAAATACCAAAAAAATCAGCTCTTCGGTGTGGAGGTATTTCACCAGAAATGCGGACAACAGGTGTCAAGCCGTGTGTTCCCTTTGTCAAGCTGTAATAAGTAGGGGTAAGGACGTTAACCACCTCGGAACATCCTCCCTTATACGTCACCTGCAGCGCATTCATAATAAGTCAGTGACAAGTTCAAAAACTTTGGGTGACAGCGGAAGCAGTCCACTGACCAGTAAATCCCTTCCTCTTGTAACCAAGCTCACGCAAACCACCCCACCAACTCCCTCAGTGTCAATTTCCTCCTTCCCCAGGAATGCCAATAGTCCTGCAGGCCATGTCACTGGCAATTCTGACGAGTCCTCTCCTGCCTGGGATTCCTCCGATGCATCCTTGCGTGTAACGCCTACTGCTGCTGGCGCTGCTGTTGTTGCCGCTGGGAGTCGATGGTCATCCCAGAGGGGAAGTCGTAAGCCCACTTGTACTACTTCCAGTAAGCAATTGACTGTTCAACAGTCCTTTGCGAGGAAGATGAAATATCACAGCAGTCATCCTACTGCAAAGCGGATAACTGAGTCCTTGACAACTATGTTGGTGTTAGACGTGCGTCCGGTATCCGCCGTTAGTTCACAGGGAACTAGACAATTTATTGAGGCAGTGTGCCCCCGTTACCAAATACCATCTAGGTTCCACTTCTCTAGGCAGGCGATACCGAGAATGTACACGGACGTCAGAAAAAGACTCACCAGTGTCCTAAAAAATGCAGTTGTACCCAATGTCCACTTAACCACGGACATGTGGACAAGTGGAGCAGGGCAGGGTCAGGACTATATGACTGTGACAGCCCACTGGGTAGATGTATGGACTCCCGCCGCAAGAACAGCAGCGGCGGCACCAGTAGCAGCATCTCGCAAACGCCAACTCTTTCCTAGGCAGGCTACGCTTTGTATCACCGCTTTCCAGAATACGCACACAGCTGAAAACCTCTTACGGCAACTGAGGAAGATCATCGCGGAATGGCTTACCCCAATTGGACTCTCCTGTGGATTTGTGGCATCGGACAACGCCAGCAATATTGTGTGTGCATTAAATATGGGCAAATTCCAGCACGTCCCATGTTTTGCACATACCTTGAATTTGGTGGTGCAGAATTTTTTAAAAAACGACAGGGGCGTGCAAGAGATGCTGTCAGTGGCCAGAAAAATTGCGGGACACTTTCGGCGTACAGGCACCACGTACAGAAGACTGGAGCACCACCAAAAACTACTGAACCTGCCCTGCCATCATCTGAAGCAAGAAGTGGTAACGAGGTGGAATTCAACCCTCTATATGCTTCAGAGGTTGGAGGAGCAGCAAAAGGCCATTCAAGCCTATACAATTGAGCACGATATAGTAGGTGGAATGCACCTGTCTCAAGTGCAGTGGAGAATGATTTCAACGTTGTGCAAGGTTCTGATGCCCTTTGAACTTGCCACACGTGAAGTCAGTTCAGACACTGCCAGCCTGAGTCAGGTCATTCCCCTCATCAGGCTTTTGCAGAAGAAGCTGGAGGCATTGAAGAAGGAGCTAAAAGGGAGCGATTCCGCTAGGCATGTGGGACTTGTGGATGCAGCCCTTAATTCGCTTAACAAGGATTCACGGGTGGTCAATCTGTTGAAATCAGAGCACTACATTTTGGCCACCGTGCTCGATCCTAGATTTAAAGCCTACCTTGGATCTCTCTTTCCGGCAGACACAGGTCTGCTGGGGTTGAAAGACCTGCTGGTGACAAAATTGTCAAGTCAAGCGGAACGCGACCTGTCAACATCTCCTCCTTCACATTCTCCCGCAACTGGGGGTGCGAGGAAAAGGCTCAGAATTCCGAGCCCACCCGCTGGCGGTGATGCAGGGCAGTCTGGAGCGACTGCTGATGCTGACATCTGGTCCGGACTGAAGGACCTGACAACGATTACGGACATGTCGTCTACTGTCACTGCATATGATTCTCTCAACATTGATAGAATGGTGGAGGATTATATGAGTGACCGCATCCAAGTAGGCACGTCACACAGTCCGTACTTATACTGGCAGGAAAAAGAGGCAATTTGGAGGCCCTTGCACAAACTGGCTTTATTCTACCTAAGTTGCCCTCCCACAAGTGTGTACTCCGAAAGAGTGTTTAGTGCCGCCGCTCACCTTGTCAGCAATCGGCGTACGAGGTTACATCCAGAAAATGTGGAGAAGATGATGTTCATTAAAATGAATTATAATCAATTCCTCCGCGGAGACATTGACCAGCAGCAATTGCCTCCACAAAGTACACAGGGAGCTGAGATGGTGGATTCCAGTGGGGACGAATTGATAATCTGTGAGGAGGGGGATGTACACGGTGATATATCGGAGGGTGAAGATGAGGTGGACATCTTGCCTCTGTAGAGCCAGTTTGTGCAAGGAGAGATTAATTGCTTCTTTTTTGGGGGGGGTCCAAACCAACCCGTCATATCAGTCACAGTCGTGTGGCAGACCCTGTCACTGAAATGATGGGTTGGTTAAAGTGTGCATGTCCTGTTTTGTTTATACAACATAAGGGTGGGTGGGAGGGCCCAAGGACAATTCCATCTTGCACCTCTTTTTTCTTTTCTTTTTCTTTGCATCATGTGCTGATTGGGGAGGGTTTTTTGGAAGGGACATCCTGCGTGACACTGCAGTGCCACTCCTAGATGGGCCCGGTGTTTGTGTCGGCCACTAGGGTCGCTAATCTTACTCACACAGTCAGCTACCTCATTGCGCCTCTTTTTTTCTTTGCGTCATGTGCTGTTTGGGGAGGGTTTTTTGGAAGGGACATCCTGCGTGACACTGCAGTGCCACTCCTAGATGGGCCCGGTGTTTGTGTCGGCCACTAGGGTCGCTAATCTTACTCACACAGCTACCTCATTGCGCCTCTTTTTTTCTTTGCGTCATGTGCTGTTTGGGGAGGGTTTTTTGGAAGGGACATCCTGCGTGACACTGCAGTGCCACTCCTAGATGGGCCCGGTGTTTGTGTCGGCCACTAGGGTCGCTTATCTTACTCACACAGCGACCTCGGTGCAAATTTTAGGACTAAAAATAATATTGTGAGGTGTGAGGTATTCAGAATAGACTGAAAATGAGTGTAAATTATGGTTTTTGAGGTTAATAATACTTTGGGATCAAAATGACCCCCAAATTCTATGATTTAAGCTGTTTTTTAGTGTTTTTTGAAAAAAACACCCGAATCCAAAACACACCCGAATCCGACAAAAAAAATTCGGTGAGGTTTTGCCAAAACGCGTTCGAACCCAAAACACGGCCGCGGAACCGAACCCAAAACCAAAACACAAAACCCGAAAAATTTCAGGCGCTCATCTCTAGTGTGAATGCTGATTAACTTACAGGACGAAAAAGCAATACCTTTTACACTAAAGTTCGTGCCGCTGCGGCTGCTGAATATAATCCTTAACCTACGTACTTTTTACCCACTTAGCATACACAGGCCCTTACTGTGTACGCACTTTGCGTACACACGCCGCAACGGACGTACTAAGTACACACGTTGCGTACACACACACCGACACGCTGTAAGCACAATGCAGCTACACGTGTGGCTGAAATACACTTTAAACCTTTAGCAGGAAAGGAACACGACACCAATTGTTGGGATCCGACCCACCAACAGTAGTTTACTCAAAGGGGGTTACAACGATAATACAAATACAATAAGAGAAAAGGCTACAATCAATGATACATACGTTTGTTTCGCCAGCGCCACCCGGTCCTAGTCCTCAGTCAATCAAGATAGATGACCTTCAGAGAATGTGGCTGACCGGCCAGGCAGCGTGGCTTTTATACATTAGTCCAAATCATGATACAATAGAAACTGTAATCTCTTCACCCATAGGTCAAAGGGCATTTACAGTACAGGAGGGGTCATAGGTCAGTTTGAATAGGTGGGCAATGCCTGGTCCAGGTGCACTTGCAGATGGTCTCCACTGGGTTCCCGCCGAATATCAAGAGTACAGTAAATACAGTTAATATTAACATTCTGTCCCTGTGCATATCTGTGCGCAGGAGCATGCTATCTTCTGCAAACTGCTACCGGAATATTGCTCTTAAAATACTGTACATCTGGATACCAAACACCACCTCCTAACCTAATTCTGTCCCCTCATATCCTGTAAAGGTGAATCCCTTTGTTGTTGTACCTTTTAAGCAAGTGTAACTCGCTGGTGTGATGCATGTGGTCTATGTGTAAATTGTGCACTATGTGGATTAAATATGAAATGTGTCTTTGTGGCTTTTCCATGCAAATACATATGCTACCGTAATTACTCATACCACGCGCTAATACGCACTACCGGGTGAGCGGTTTTACGCAACTTGCGGGCATGTGCACGTACGGCAGAGGAAAATATGGTTGAGGAACTTAATGTACTATCTAGCCCTATTCGTTTTACAGCTACATGTTCCGTATCTGAAATCAATTTCCTTGATGTTACATTAATGGTATCAGGCTCTAGATAAATAATAATAACCACACTTTTTCGTAAAACAACAGACCGTAACTCCATGTTACAGGCCACCAGCTTTCACCCGCCAGCATTAAAGGATAGCCTACCAATCTCCCAGTATTTAAGAGCTATGAGGATTAATTCAGAAGCAGGTCTCAGACACGAACAGTGTGCCGAGATTACCTCACGCTTTTTAGAGAGAGGATATTCGGCAGGCACACTTCGTAAATGTCTGGAAAGAGCTACAGGCATATTTTCCGGTACCATCATAAAGAAGAAGACCACTGATAGGATGATTTTTCCTATCCAGTATGATGGGAACTCCTCTATGATTAGCAAAATTGTGCATCATCATTGGCCGATTGTGTCATCGGATGATAACTTACCATTTAAGCACACGAAAGCACCAATGATGGGTATCGAAAGGGGGCTAATTTGAAGCAGTTATTGTTTCCCAGTGAACCCACAGGGAAGCTGACCTCTAATACAGTGATGCAGGCCAAACCAGGCTGTTTCTCCTGTGGTAGTTGTACCACATGTCGATCCATGCAAACTGTGTCTTTTCTCTGACGTCCTAAGTGGATGCTGGGGACTCCGTCAGGACCATGGGGGGGTAGCGGCTCCGCAGGAGACAGGGCACAAAAGTAAAAGCTTTAGGATCAGGTGGTGTGCACTGGCTCCTCCCCCTATGACCCTCCTCCAAGCCTCAGTTAGGTTTTTGTGCCCGGCCGAGAAGGGTGCAATCTAGGTGGCTCTCCTAAAGAGCTGCTTAGAGTAAAAGTTTTGTTAGGTTTTTTATTTTCAGTGAGTCCTGCTGGCAACAGGCTCACTGCAACGAGGGACTTAGGGGAGAAGAAGTGAACTCACCTGCGTGCAGGATGGATTGGCTTCTTAGGCTACTGGACACTAGCTCCAGAGGGACGATCACAGGTACAGCCTGGATGGGTCACCGGAGCCGCGCCGCCGACCCCCTTGCAGATGCTGAAGAGAGAAGAGGTCCAGAAATCGGCGGCTGAAGACTTCCCAGTCTTCTTAAGGTAGCGCACAGCACGGCAGCTGTGCGCCATTGCTCTCAGCACACTTCACACCAACGGTCACTGAGGGTGCAGGGCGCTGGGGGGGGCGCCCTGGGCAGCAATGAAAGTACCTATGCTGGCTAAAAATACATCACATATAGCCTCTGGGGCTATATGGATGTATTTAACCCCTGCCAGGTTGTCAGAAAAACGGGAGAAGAAGCCCGCCGAAAAGGGGGCGGGGCCTATTCTCCTCAGCACACAGCGCCATTTTCCTACACAGCTCCGCTGCTAGGAAGGCTCCCAGGCTCTCCCCTGCACTGCACTACAGAAACAGGGTTAAAACAGAGAGGGGGGGCACTTATTTGGCGATATTATTATATATTAAGATGCTATAAGGGAAAACACTTATATAAGGTTGTCCCTGTATAATTATAGCGTTTTGGTGTGTGCTGGCAAACTCTCCCTCTGTCTCCCCAAAGGGCTAGTGGGGTCCTGTCCTCTATCAGAGCATTCCCTGTGTGTGTGCTGTGTGTCGGTACGTGTGTGTCGACATGTATGAGGACGATGTTGGTGAGGAGGCGGAGCAATTGCCTGTAATGGTGATGTCACTCTCTAGGGAGTCGACACCGGAATGGATGGCTTATTTAGGGAATTACGTGATAATGTCAACACGCTGCAAGGTCGGTTGACGACATGAGACGGCCGGCAAACCAATTAGTACCTGTCCAGGCGTCTCAAACACCGTCAGGGGCTTTAAAACGCCAATTTACCTCAGTCGGTCGACACAGACACAGACACGGACACTGACTCCAGTGTCGACGGTGAAGAAACAAACGTATTTTCCATTAGGGCCACACGTTACATGTTAAGGGCAATGATGAAGGAGGTGTTACATATTTCTGATACTACAAGTACCACAAAAAAGGGTATTATGTGGGGTGTGAAAAAACTACCTGTAGTTTTTCCTGAATCAGATAAATTAAATGAAGTGTGTGATGATGCGTGGGTTTCCCCCGATAGAAAATTATTGGCGTTATACCCTTTCCCGCCAGAAGTTAGGGCGCGTTGGGAAACACCCCTTAGGGTGGATAAGGCGCTCACACGCTTATCAAAACAAGTGGCGTTACCGTCTCCAGATACGGCCGCCCTCAAGGAGCCAGCTGATAGGAGGCTGGAAAATATCCTAAAAAGTATATACACACATACTGGTGTTATACTGCGACCAGCGATCGCCTCAGCCTGGATGTGCAGCGCTGGGGTGGCTTGGTCGGATTCCCTGACTGAAAATATTGATACCCTTGACAGGGACAGTATTTTATTGACTATAGAGCATTTAAAGGATGCATTTCTATATATGCGAGATGCACAGAGGGATATTTGCACTCTGGCATCAAGAGTAAGTGCGATGTCCATATCTGCCAGAAGATGTTTATGGACACGACAGTGGTCAGGTGATGCAGATTCCAAACGGCACATGGAAGTATTGCCGTATAAAGGGGAGGAGTTATTTGGGGTCGGTCCATCGGACCTGGTGGCCACGGCAACAGCTGGAAAATCCACCTTTTTTACCCCAAGTCACATCTCAGCAGAAAAAGACACCGTCTTTTCAGCCTCAGTCCTTTCGTCCCCATAAGGGCAAGCGGGCAAAAGGCCAGTCATATCTGCCCAGGGGTAGAGGAAAGGGAAGAAGACTGCAGCAGGCAGCCCCTTCCCAGGAACAGAAGCCCTCCACCGCTTCTGCCAAGTCCTCAGCATGACGCTGGGGCTGTACAAGCGGACTCAGGTGCGGTGGGGGGTCGTCTCAAGAGTTTCAGCGCGCAGTGGGCTCACTCGCAAGTGGACCCCTGGATCCTACAAGTAGTATCCCAGGGGTACAGATTGGAGATTCGAGACGTCTCCCCCTCGCAGGTTCCTGAAGTCTGCTTTACCAACGTCTCCCTCCGACAGGGAGGCAGTATTGGAAACAATTCACAAGCTGTATTCCCAGCAGGTGATAATCAAAGTACCCCTCCTACAACAAGGAAAGGGGTATTATTCCACACTATATTGTGGTACTGAAGCCAGACGGCTCGGTGAGACCTATTCTAAATCTGAAATCTTTGAACACTTACATACAAAGGTTCAAATCAAGATGGAGTCACTCAGAGCAGTGATAGCGAACCGGGAAGAAGGGTACTATATGGTGTCCCTGGACATCAAGGATGCTTACCTCCATGTCCCAATTTGCCCTTCTCACCAAGGGTACCTCAGGTTCGTGGTACAGAACTGTCACTATCAGTTTCAGACGCTGCCGTTTGGATTGTCCACGGCACCCCGGGTCTTTACCAAGGTAATGGCCGAAATGATGATTCTTCTTCAAAGAAAAGGCGTCTTAATTATCCCTTACTTGGACGATCTCCTGATAAGGGCAAGGTCCAGAGAACAGTTGGAGGTCGGAGTAGCACTATCTCAAGTAGTTCTACGACAGCACGGGTGGATTCTAAATATTCCAAAATCGCAGCTGTTTCCGACGACACGTCTGCTGTTCCTAGGGATGATTCTGGACACAGTCCAGAAAAAGGTGTTTCTCCCGGAGGAGAAAGCCAGGGAGTTATCCGAGCTAGTCAGAAACCTCCTAAAACCAGGCCAAGTGTCAGTGCATCAATGCACAAGAGTCCTGGGAAAAATGGTGGCTTCTTACGAAGCGATTCCATTCGGCAGATTTCACGCAAGAATTTTTCAGTGGGATCTGCTGGACGAATGGTCCAGATCGCATCTTCAGATGCATCAGCGGATAATCCTGTCTCCAAGGACAAGGGTGTCTCTTCTGTGGTGGCTGCAGAGTGCTCATCTACTAGAGGGCAGCACATTCGGCATTCAGGACTGGGTTCTGGTGACCACGGATGCCAGCCTGAGAGGCTGGGGAGCAGTCACACAGGGAAGAAATTTCCAAGGAGTGTGGTCAAGTCTGGAGACTTCTCTCCACATAAATATACTGGAGCTAAGGGCAATTTACAATGCTCTGAGCCTAGGAAGACCTCTGCTTCAAAGTCAACCGGTGCTGATCCAGTCGGACAACATCACGGCAGTCGCCCACGTAAACAGACAGGGCGGCACAAGAAGCAGGAGGGCAATGGCAGCAAGGATTCTTCGCTGGGCGAAAAATCATGTGATAACACTGTCAGCGGTGTTCATTCCGGGAGTGGACAACTGGGAAGCAGACTTCCTCAGCAGGAACGACCTCCACCCGGGAGAGTGGGGACTTCATCTGGAAGTCTTCCACATGATTGTGAACCGTTGGGAAAGACCAAAGGTGGACATGATGGCGTCCCGTCTGAACAAAAAACTGGACAGGTATTGCGCCAGGTCAAGAGACCCTCAGGCAATAGCTGGGACGCTCTGGTAACACCGTGGGCGTACCAGTCGGTGTATGTGTTCCCTCCTTTGCCTCTCATACCCAAGGTACTGAGAATTATAAGACGGAGAGGAGTAAGAACTATACTCGTGGCTCCGGATTGGCCAAGAAGGACTTGGTACCCGGAACTTCAAGAGATACTAAGAAGGGACTTGCTTCAGCAAGGATCATGTCTGTTCCAAGACTTACCGCGGCTGCGTTTGACGGCATGGCGGTTGAACGCCGGATCCTAAGGGAAAAAGACATTCCGGCAGAGGTCATCCCTACCCTGGTCAGAGCCAGGAAGGAGGTGACCGCACAACATTATCACCGCATTTGGCGAAAATATGTTGCATGGTGTGAGGCCAGGAAGGCCCCCACGGAGGAATTTCAACTCGGTCGATTCCTGCATTTCCTACAAACAGGAGTGTCTATGGGCCTCAAATTGGGGTCCATTAAGGTTCAAATTTCGGCCCTGTCGATTTTCTTCCAGAAAGAATTGGCTTCAGTTCCTGAAGTCCAGAAGTTTGTCAAGGGAGTACTGCATATACAACCCCCTTTTGTGCCTCCAGTGGCACTGTGGGATCTCAACGTAGTTCTGGGATTCCTCAAATCACATTGGTTTAAACCGCTCAAATCTGTGGATTTGAAATATCTCACATGGAAAGTGACCATGCTGTTGGCCCTGGCCTCGGCCAGGGCGAGTGTCAGAATTGGCGGCTTTGTCTCACAAAAGCCCATATCTGATTGTCCATTCGGACAGGGCAGAGCTGCGGACTCGTCCCCAGTTTCTCCCTAAGGTGGTGTCAGCGTTTCACCTGAACCAGCTTATTGTGGTACCTGCGGCTACTAGGGACTTGAAGGACTCCAAGTTGCTAGATGTTGTCAGGGCCCTGAAAATATAGGTTTCCAGGACGGCTGGAGTCAGGAAAACTGACTTGCTGTTATCCTGTATGCACCCAACAAACTGGGTGCTCTTGCTTCTAAGCAGACGATTGCTAGTTGGATGTGTAGTACAATTCAGCTTGCACATTCTGTGGCAGGCCTGCGACAGCCAAAATATGTAAATGCCCATTCCACAAGGAAGGTGGGCTCATCTTGGGCGGCTGCCCGAGGGGTCTCGGCTTTACAACTTTGCCGAGCTGCTACTTGGTCAGGGGCAAACACGTTTGAAAAATTCTACAAATTTGATACCCTGGCTGAGGAGGACCTGGAGTTCTCTCATTCGGTGCTGCAGAGTCATCCGCACTCTCCCGCCCGTTTTGGGAGCTTTGGTATAATCCCCATGGTCCTGACGGAGTCCCCAGCATCCACTTAGGACGTCAGAGAAAATAAGAATTTACTTACCGATAATTCTATTTCTTGTAGTCCGTAGTGGATGCTGGGCACCCATCCCAAGTGCGGATTGTCTGCAATACTTGTACATAGTTATTGTTACAAAAATCGGGTTATTATTGTTGTGAGCCATCTTTTCAGAGGCTCCGCTGTTATCATGCTGTTAACTGGGTTCAGATCACAGGTTGTACAGTGTGATTGGTGTGGCTGGTATGAGTCTTACCCGGGATTCAAAATCCTTCCTTATTGTGTACGCTCGTCCGGGCACAGTATCCTAACTGAGGCTTGGAGGAGGGTCATAGGGGGAGGAGCCAGTGCACACCACCTGATCCTAAAGCTTTTACTTTTGTGCCCTGTCTCCTGCGGAGCCGCTACCCCCCCATGGTCCTGACGAAGTCCCCAGCATCCACTACGGACTACGAGAAATAGAATTATCGGTAAGTAAATTCTTATTTTTTCAATCATCCCTACACTGGAAGGGTAATTAAAATCAGGTACCACCTGCACTGCAGACTTGACTATGTGATTTATTTACTCAAATGTCCGTGTGGATTATGCTATGTTGGGCTAACCACACAGACCTTTCGAGACCGTATGGCGAATCACAGGTCTTCCATCCACACAGCATTACAGACCGGGCAGACCGACAAACCGGTGGCTCGACATTTTCTGCAGGCACGACATCAGGTGGCGAGCCTGAAATGTAGGCTCATAGATTGGGTTCCACCGAGATCCACAGGGGGCGATAGAACATTAGCCCTTAAACGTCGAGAAAGCTACTGGATCCATGTATTGGATACTGTGACCCCGAGAGGTCTCAATGAGGGCAATCCCCTCAATATATTCCTATAGGTTCTGTTATGGGTTACCCATATTGTCGAGGGAGGTTCGTAGGTGCTATGCTTTCGATACTAGTGACCGAATCTGGTGGGTGACTACTGTATATCTATGTAACAGCTATGCTGGTGTATTATTATACGTATACCATATATATTTTTGAGTGCACTTCTACTTGACTTCTCATGTGTATTTTCATGTATAATACTTTGAGCATATGTTTGCTTTGTACACCTCTTAACTATGATGCGGCTTCCTGTCTGTGACCCACGGGTCCGTTGCTCACGGTTTTGGACGCTTTTGGGGGGGCCGCGCGACTGATGCTGGCTGGGGATATGACTTTGCTGTCGGGTGCCGTGACTATGGATAATAGTCTCATGTGCTTTGGGGATATGTTTGGAGACATCGTTAATGAGCCTCCGGTAGCGCGTCACTTCCGGTCGGCGCGGTATTTAAACACACTCTGGAGTTAGGGGAGTCATGCAGTCCCACACATGATGTCTCCAGTCCTGAGTAAGTCATTGATTGTATTTTGTTTTGTTGTTTATTGGTAACCCTGACTGTACAAATCTGTCTGATATTGACATTGGATTTTCTCCCTTTGCAGCATTGTGAATGTTTACAGCTTTGGCTGCATCCAAGTGTGATGATGACTGTATACTAGGTAATTTCCATTGCCCCCTTGTTAACACCAATAGGGTTGGTAATGCACCATTTGGTGCTGTTGAAATGGGATTGAGGGGTAATCTTAATCAGGTTTCATGCCCCTTTTGTATCACAGTTTTATGGACAGTGAGTCCTTTGTCGTCTGTTTGAAATGTCCTTATATGATATTACACGAAGCTGATATTGTATGAAGCTTGGCGGTTTGATGGTGCGTGGCAGGTATGGGTCATCAGTAATTTATCAGGTGGAGAATATACACATGGGTGATAATTTAGCATAGTGTACACCTATTTTAATTGGTGACATCTTCTCTATTGTGGTGTGTGGTCTCCCAGGGACCGGTGAGGCTTGTGATTTTAAGTGTGATCATTGTCCTTACAGATATTTGTCTCCTTTCTGTTACTGCAACTGAATCTTTGATCTGCTGTTTCACCGGTCTTGAGAAAGGCCTGTTAACAGGCAGAAACATCGACATTAAAAAATTACGGTTACATTTGATTGTTCCAATTGATTGGTTTCTACACAGCTAGAGTGCATCCCCACTTTGTGGACATTTCCTATATATATATATATATATATATATGTATATAGCAGTTCAGAGGCTTGGCACTCGCTGTATAATGGAGAATAAATTACAGTTCATATATATATATATATATATATATACAGTGGTCGAAGTGGAAATTTTTAAGTGGGGGTATGGAGAAGTTAAGGATGCAATTATGCGCTCGCGCTCCAGAAAAGGGGGCATTGCCACTCAAAAGGGTACGTGTCCAGTGTAGTAGTACCTCTTATACTATCTAGTACTGGTGCCCCTTTCACCTTATAGCACACGGTACAAGCCGCAATTCACATTATAGCACACTGAATAAGCCGAAATTCACATTATAGCACACTGAATGAGCCAAAATTAACATTATAGCACACGGTACGAGCCAAAATTCACATTATAGCACACGGTATGAGCCGAAATTCACATTACAGCACACGGTACGAGACGAAATTCACATTATAGCACACGGTACGAGCCGAAATGCACATTTAAGCACACTGAATAAGCCGAAACTCACATTATGGCACACTGAATGAGCTGAAATTCACATTATAGCACACTGAATGAGCCGAAATTCACATTATAGCACACGGTATGAGCCGAAATTCACATTATAGCACATGGTACGAGCCGAAATTCACATTATAGCACACGGTAGGAGCCGAAATTCACATTATAGCACATGGTACGAGACGAAATTCACATTATAGCACGCGGTACGAGCCGAAATTCACATTATAGCATACAGTACGAGCCAAAATTCACAATATAGCACACTGAATGAGCTGAAATTCAGGGACAGGGACAGACAGAGTGACAGCAGGGACAGACAGAGTGACAGCAGGGACAGCCAGAGTGACAGTAGGGACAGGGAGAGAGAGTGACAGCAGGGACAGGGAGAGTAATGACAGGGAGAGAGAGTGGCAGCAGGAAGAGAGACAGTGACAGCAGGGAGAGAGTGACAGCAGGGACAGAGAGAGTGACAGCATGAAGAGAGTGACAGCAGGGAGAGAGAGAGTGACAGCAGGGACAGGTTCAGGGAGAGTAACGACAGGGAGAGAGAGTGACAGCAGGGAAGCAGGGGAAATTACCTGACTGTGGTCGGCGGAGGCACCCATGGGCAGCAGCGGTGATAAGGAGGCCTTTGGTGTGGTGAGGTCCCTCTGACCGCCATTTGTTGCGGGCGGCTGTGAGCGGGTGAGCGGCTGGCAGCGGTGGGCAGCTGGTGGCGGTAAGCGGCTGGCAGCGGTGAGCTAGTCCAGTGCTCTACATGCCGAGCAGAGACGGGAGCACCATGTGCAGGAGGATGGCCACTTCTCTCGCCTCCTGCTGCACACTCTTTCATTTAATAAAATAAAATAAAAATTCCGGGTCAGTGGAAGAAGCGGCGGTATGCCACATCGCCGTATACCGCCCCACTTTGACCACTGTATATATATATATATATATATATATATATATATGTGTACACTGCTCAAAAAAATAAAGGGAACACTAAAATAACACATCCTAGATCTAAATGAATGAAATATTCTTATTAAATACTTTGTTCTTTACATAGTTGAATGTGCTGACAACAAAATCACACAAAAATTATCAATGGAAATCAAATTTATTAACCCATGGAGGTCTGGATTTGGAGTCACACTCAAAATTAAAGTGGAAAAACACACTACAGGCTGATCCAACTTTGATGTAATGTCCTTAAAACAAGTCAAAATGAGGCTCAGTAGTGTCTGTGGCCTTCTCGTGCCTGTATGACCTCCCTACAACGCCTGGGCATGCTCCTGATGAGGTGGCGGATGGTCTCCTGAGGGATCACCTCCCAGACCTGGACTAAAGCATCCGCCAACTCCTGGACAGTCTGTGGTGCAACGTGGCGTTGGTGGATGGAGCGAGACATGATATCCCAGATGTGCTCAATTGGATTCAGGTTTGGGGAATGGGCGGGCTAGTCCATATAATCAATGCCTTCGTCTTGCAGGAACTGCTGACACACTCCAGCCATATGAGGTCTAGCATTGTCTTGCATTAGGAGGAACCCATGGCCAACAGCACCAGCATATGGTCTCACAAGGGGTCCGAGGATCTCCTCTCGGTACCTAATGGCAGTCAGGCTACCTCTGGCGAGCACATGGAGGGCTGTGCGGCCCCCCAAAGAAATGCTACCCCACACCATTACTGACCCACTGCCAAACCGGTCATGCTGGAGGATGTTGCAGGCAGCAGAACGTTCTCCTTGGCATCTCCAGACTCTGTCACGTCTGTCACATGTGCTCAGTGAGAACCTGCTTTCATCTGTAAAGAGCACAGGGCGCCAGTGGCGAATTTGCCAATCTTGGTGTTCTCTGGCAAATGCCAAACGTCCTGCACGGTGTTGGCCGTAAGCACAAACCCCACCTGTGGATGTCGGGCCCTCATACCACCCTCATGGAGTCTGTTTCTGATCGTTTGAGTAGACACATGCACATTTGTGGCTTGCTGGAGGTCATTTTGCAGGGCTCTGGCAGTGCTCCTCCTGTTCCTCCTTGCACAAAGGCGTAGAAGGCGGTCCTGCTGCTGGGTTGTTGCCCTCCTACGGCCTCCTCCACGTCTCCTGATGTACTGGCCTGTCTCCTGGTAGCGCTTCCATGCTCTGGACACTACGCTGACAGACACAGCAAACCTTCTTGCCACAGCTCGCATTGATGTGCCATCCTGGATGAGCTGCACTACCTGAGCCACTTGTGTGGGTTGTAGACTCCGTCTCATGCTACCACTAGAGTGAAAGCACCGCCAGCTTTCAAAAGTGACCAAAACATTAGCCAGAAAGCATAGGAGCTGAGAAGTGGTCTGTGGTCACCACCTGCAGAACAACTCCTTTATTGGGGGTGTCTTGCTAATTGCCTATAATTTCCACCTGTTGTCTATTCCATATGCACAACAGCAGGTGAAATTGATTGTCAATCAGTGTCTCTTCCTAAGTGGACAGTTTGATTTCACAGAAGTGTGATTGACTTGGAGTTGTCTAAGTGTTCCCTTTATTTTTTTGAGCAGTATATATATATAATAAGATTTTACTCACCGGTAAATCTATTTCTCGTAGTCCGTAGTGGATGCTGGGGACTCCGTAAGGACCATGGGGAATAGACGGCTCCGCAGGAGACTGGGCACATCTAAAGAAAGCTTTAGGACTATCTGGTGTGCACTGGCTCCTCCCCCTATGACCCTCCTCCAAGCCTCAGTTAGGACACTGTGCCCGGAAGAGCTGACACAATAAGGAAGGATTTTGAATCCCGGGTAAGACTCATACCAGCCACACCAATCACACCATATAACTCGTGATAGGAACCCCGGTTAACAGTATGATAACAATGGAACCTCTGAATAGATGGTTCGCAATAACAACCCGATTTTGTGTAACAATAACTATTTACAAGTATTGCAGACAATCCGCACTAGGGATGGGCGCCCAGCATCCACTACGGACTACGAGAAATAGATTTACCGGTGAGTAAAATCTTATTTTCTCTGACGTCCTAGTGGATGCTGGGGACTCCGTAAGGACCATGGGGATTATACCAAAGCTCCCAAGCGGGCGGGAGAGTGCGGATGACTCTGCAGCACCGAATGAGAAAACTCAAGGTCCTTCTCAGCCAGGGTATCAAATTTGTAGAATTTTGCAACGTGTTTGCCCTTGACCAAGTAGCAGCTCGGCCAAGTTGTAAAGCCGAGACCCCTCGGGCAGCCGCCCAAGATGAGCCCCCTTCCATGTGGAATGGGCTTTTACAGATTTAGGCTGCGGTAGTCCCACCGCAGAATGCGCAAGCTGAATAGTGCTACAAATCCAGCGCGCTATAGTCTGCTTAGAAGCAGGAGCACCCAGCATGTTTGGTGCATCTAGGATAAACAGCGAGTCAGTTTTCCTGACTCCAGCCGTCCTGGAAATATAATTTTTCAGGGCCCTGACTACGTCCAGCAACCTGGAATCCTCCAAGTCCCTAGTAGCCGCAGGCACCACACTAGGTTGGTACAAGTGAAAACCCGATACCACCTTCGGGAGAAAGTGAGGACGAGTCCTCAACTCTGCCCTATCCATATGGAAAGTCAGGTAAGTTCTTTTTTATGACAAAGCCGCCAATTCTGACACATGCCTGGCCGAAGCCAGAGCCAACACATGACCACTTTTCATGTGATATATTTCAAATCCACGGTTTTAAGTGGTTCAAATCAATGTGATTCCAGGAACTGCAAAACCACATTGAGATCCCAAGGTGCCACTGGGGCACAAAAAAGGGGCTGAATATGCAGCACTCCCATACAACGTCTGCACTTCAGGCTGACATCCTTCCTGGCTTTGATCAGGATAAGAATGACTTCCTCCGGAATGCCTTTTTCACTCAGGATCCGGTGTTCAACCGCCATGCCGTCAATGCAGCCGCGGTAAGTCTTTGAACAGACAGGGCCCCTGCTGCAGCAGATCCTGTCTGAGTGGCAGAGGCCATGGGTCCTCTGAGATCAACTCCTGAAGTTCCAGGTACCAAGCCTTTCTTGGCCAATCCGGAACAATGAGTATAGTTCTTACTCCTCTTTTCCTTATTATCCTCAGTACCTTGGGTATGAGAGGGAGAGGAGGGAACACATAAACCGACCGGTACGCCCGCGGTGTCACTAGAGCGTCCACAGCGATCGCCTGAGGTTCCCTTGACCTGGCGCAATATCTTTTTTATTGAGGCGGGACGCCATCATGTCCACCTGTGGTCTTTCCCAACGGTTTACCAGCATTTGGAAGACTTCTGGGTGAAGTCCCTATTCTCCCGGGTGGAGTCTGCTGCGGAAGTCTGCTTCCCAGTTGTCCACTCCCGGAATGAACACTGCTGCCAGTGCTACCACATGATTTTTCGCCCAACGGGGAATCCTTGTGGCTTCTGCCATTGCCCTCCTGCTTCTTGTGCCGCCCTGCCTGTTTACATGGGCGAGCGCCGTGATGTTGTCTGATTGGATCAGTACGGCTGGTTTTGAAGCAGGGGCCTTGTTTGGCTTACGGCCTTGTAAAGGGCTCTTAGCTCCAGAAAATTTTATGTGAAGTGAAATCTCCTGTTTGGATCACAGTCCTTGGAATTTTACTCCCTGTGTGACTGCACCCCAGCCCCGAAGGCTGGCATCCGTGTTTACCAGGACCCAGTCCTGTATTCCGAATCTGCGGCCCTCTAGTAGATGAGCCCTCTGCAGCCACCACCGCAGCGACACCCTGGTTCTTGCCGACCGGGTTATCCGCTGCTGTATCTGGAGATGGGACCCGGACCATTTGTCCAACAGGTCCCACTGGAAAATCCTTGCGTGGAACTTTCCGAATGGAATTTCTTCGTACGAAGCTACAATTTTTCCCAGGACTCGTGTGCATTGATGTACCGACACCTGTCCCGGTCTTAGGAGGTTTCTGACTAGAGATGACAACTCCTCGGCTTTTTCCATTGGAAGAAACACTTTTTTCTGGTCTGTTTCCAGAATCATTCCCAGGAACAGAAGACGTGTCGTCGGGACCAGCTGTGACTTTGGAATTGAGAATCCAGTCCTGCTGTTGCAGCACTTCCCGAGAAAGTGCTACCCCCTTACCAACTGTTCCTTGGACCTCGCCTTTATCCGGAGATCGTCCAAGTACGGGATAATTAAAACTCCCTTCTTGCGAAGGAGTATCATCATTTCGGTCATTACCCATGGTAAAGACCCTCGGTGCCGTGGATAATCCAAACGGCAGCGTCTGGAACTGATAGTGACAGTCCGGTACCACAATCTTGAGGTACTCCCGGTGAGGAGGGTAAATGGGGACATGCAGGTAAGTATCCTTGACGTCCAGAGAGACCCTGTAATCCCCCTCGTCCAGGATCGCAATAATCGCCCTGAGCGATTCCATCTTGAACTTGAATCTTTTGTTATATGTGTTCAAGGATTTTAAATTAAAGATGGGTCTCACCGAACCGTCTGGTTTCGGTACCACAAACATTGTGGAAAAGGTAACCCTTTTCCTGTTGAAGGAGGGGTACCTTGATAATCACTTGCTGTGAATACAGTTTTTTGGATAGCCACCAACACTGCCTCCCTGGCAGAGGGAGTTGCCGGTAAGGCAGATTTTAGGAAACGGCGGGGGGGGGGAGACGTCTCGAATTCCAGCCTGTACCTCTGAGATACTGTTTGAAGAACCCAGGGATCCACCTGTGAGAGAGCCCACTGTGAGCTGAAAATTTCTGAGACGGGCCCCCACCGTACCCGGGTCCGCCTGAGCAGCCCCAGCGTCATGCTGTGGACTTACCGGACGCAGGGGAGGACTATTGCTCCCGGGAACTAGCTGTGTGCTGCAGCTTTTTCCCTCTACCTTTTCCTCTTGGCAGAAAAGATGAGCCTCTAGCCCTCTACTTTTCTGGGGCCGAAGGGACTGTACCTGATAATACAGTGCTTACTTTTGCTGTGGGGTAGCTTGTGGCAAAAGTTTTGATTTCCCAGCCGTAGCTGTGGAAACGAGGTCTGAAAGACCATCCCCAAACAGTTCCACCCCCTTCTAGGGCAAACTTCCATGTGCCGTTTTGAATCGGCATCGCCCGACCATTGCCGAGTCCATAACCCCCGTCTGGCGGCAATGGTTTTACATAGCGCTTATTAGTGATGCCAGTCGGCAAATATCCCTCTGTGCATCACGCATGTATAAGACAGCGTCTTTTATATGCTCTATTTTCAGCAAAATATTGTCCCTATCTATAGTATAAATATTATCCGACAGGGAATCTGACCACGCAGCCGCCGCACTGCACATCCATGCCGAGGCAATAGCAGGTCTCAATATAATGCCCGTGTGTGTGTATATAGCTTTAAGGGTAGTTTTCTGCTTTCTATCAGCAGGTCCTTCAGGGCGGCCGTATCCGTGACGGTAGTGCCACCTTTTTTAATAAGCGTGTAACTGCTTTATCTACCCTAGGGGTTATTTCCCAACGTGACCTATCCTCTGGCGGAAAAGGGTACGCTGCTTAGAAATTATCAATTTCTTATCGGGGGAAGTCCACGCTTCCTCACACACCTCATATCAATTCCTCAGATGCAGGAAAACTACTGGTAGTTTTCTGTCACCAAACATAATACCCTTTTTTTGTGGTATCTGGGGTATTATCAGAAATGTGTAATACATTTTTCATTGCCTCAATGATGTAACGGGTGGCCCTATTGGAAGGTACACTAGTCTCATCGTCGTCGACACTGGAGTCGGTATCCGTGTCAACATCTGTGTCTGCCATCTGAGGTAGCGGGCGTTTTAGAGCCCCTGATGACATGTGAGACGCTTGGACAGGCACAAGCTGAGCAGCCGGCTGTCCTATGTCGTCAAACCTTTTATGTAAGGAGTTGACACTGTCACGTAATTCCTTCCATAAGTCCATCCACACCGGTGTCGACCCCGCAGGGGGTGACATCCCATTCACAGGCATTTGCTCCGCCTCCACATCATTATCCTCATCATACATGTCGACACAGCAGTACCGACACACAGCACACACACAGGGAATGCTCTGACAGAGGACAGGACCACACAAAGCCCTTTGGGGAGACAGAGGGAGAGTATGCCAGCACACACCAGAGCGCTATATATCACAGGGATATCACCTATAGAGAGTGTTTTCCCTTATAGCTGCATAATATATATATATATACTGCGCCTAATTTGTGCCCCCCTCTCTTTTTAACCCTTTTCTGTAGTGCAGGACTGCAGGGGAGAGTCAGGGAGCGGTCCTTCCAGCAGAGCTGTGAGGGAAAATGGCGCCAGTGTGCTGAGGGAGATGGCTCCGCCCCTTTTTCGGCTGGCTTTCTCCCGCTATTGTAAAAGTTCTGGCAGGGGTTAATAAACACCTATATAGCCCCTGGGGCTATATATGGTGTCAGTTCGCCAGCCAAGGTGTTAATATTGCTGCTCAGGGCGCCCCCCCCCAGCGCCCTGCACCCATCAGTGACCGCAGTGTGTGGTGTGCATGAGGAGCAATGGCGCACAGCTGCAGTGCTGTGCGCTACCTTGGAGAAGACAGAAGTCTTCAGCCGCCGATTTTCCGGACCACCTTCTTGTTTCTGGCTCTGTAAGGGGGACGGCGGCGCGGCTCCGGGAACGGACGACGAGGTCGGGTCCTGTGTTCGATCCCTCTGGAGCTAATGGTGTCCAGTAGCCTAAGAAGCCCAAGCTACCACCACTTAGGTAGGTTCGCTTCTTCTCCCCTTAGTCCCTCGTTGCAGTGAGCCTGTTGCCAGCAGGTCTCACTGAAAATAAAAAACCTAAACTATACTTTCTTCTAGGAGCTCAGAAGAGCCCCTAGTGTGCATCCAGCTCAGCCGGGCACAGAAATCTAACTGAGGCTTGGAGGAGGGTCATAGGGGGAGGAGCCAGTGCACACCAGATAGTCCTAAAGCTTTCTTTAGATGTGCCCAGTCTCCTGCGGAGCCGTCTATTCCCCATGGTCCTTACGGAGTCCCCAGCATCCACTAGGACGTCAGAGAAATATATGTGTACCATATTAACAATTTAAACCATATATATTAAAAGTCAGTGCCTTTTTGGGGGGTGGTATATAGACATACACATATATTTATACATAGACGTGTGTGTGTGTGTGTGTGTGTGTGTGTGCGTGCGTGCGTGCGTGCGTGCGTGCGTGCGTGTGTGTGTGTGTGTGTGTGTGTAAGAGAATGTGCTGTGCTGTATAAGAAACTCAACAAATGAATGATTGATTTAATAAATAAATAAATACATATATATTGCCCCATATACTCCACAGTCTGTGTCTCCCAATGACTCCATGCTGCATTCCCAGCTCCCCCACCCCATCCCAAAGCCCTGTGTCCCCTCATTAATCCACTCTTACCCCAGGGAGAGACTCACCGCTCAGCAGATATCATCTACCACTCACACCCCACCAGGGTGGCCAGTGCAGTCCACAGGAATCCTGTCCAGTGGGTTGCTGCCATGTCTCGTAGCTGCCTGCAACAGAGCTGGGCACACACTCGGGCCACACAGTCGCTGTGTGTGAGAGGCTTCTGTCACTCTGAGACTGTGCCCACACCACCTACAGCTCACTGCCCTATTTGGGCAAGACGGCTCACATCCCTGCTGGGCACTAAGTGGCGTATCCTTGGGGCCCCTCTCAGAGGTGGATTTTGACCTCATGGGGCCCTAAGCAAGATACCGATTTTGGGCCCCGCTACCTCAAACAATCCATAGCACTATATTTTCGTTCCGGATATATGCCTCTGTCATTATATGTTGCTTTTCCTCCTTATATTCTATTACAATATATTACTTTACCCCTTCACTGATTACATTTTATATCAGCATTTTATAATTACCCATTACTACCCTCTTTAGTCATAGTGACTGTGTTGATTATATAGCAGTGTCCCACTGACTGTCGCAGGCAGGCCCCCATCGCCCATACACAGTAGTACTTACTATAGAGTATAATAGCATATTGATATATCATCAGTCAGTGCTGTTTGCAGCATCCAGATGTTATACACTGTACTTCAAATAACACTGTCCACCCCACATACACCTCCCCGTCTTATTGGAATTTGAAGTAGGTTGATGTTATACAAGATGAACACAAATACTGTAATAAAGTACACTGGAAGAGCTCATGTTTTTCTCTGTGCGTGTCGGCTCCTCTCTCTGCGCTTGTGTGAAGTCATAAACAGATGTGTCATGACGGGTTACACGCACAATACTGCAGGACTGGAGACACAGGAGTGCGCTGAACAGCTTTCTCCTAATTGGCAACATGCCAGAAGCACTCAGCCAGCCATTTCCACCGGAAATGCCCCCCATGCAGCCTTATCATCGAGCCCCCCTGGGACCCAAAGAGGCCCCTTGAGACCTACAGGGCCCTAAGCAGCCCCCTTAGTGGCCTTGTGGTAAATCCTCCTCTGTTTGGGTTACACACACCTTGGGACTCCGCTTCTTCCTCTTGTCTTTCATTTACTTACATTGACTTACCAGCTTGCAGAGGCATGCCATTTACATCTTATTGCTGCTATGCTGCTGCTGTAGCTACTTGGTATAGCTGTCAGGTACCCCATGTGCTCATGTCTGATACCCATCAACATGCCTCTGCTGCACTTTTCCTATATGTGCTTTTGTACTACTTTTTATAACTTATAAAGAACTATAGACGGTTCCGCAGGAGCCATGGGCTCCTCCCGCTATGCCCCTCCTCCAGACCTCAGTTTCAGAAATGTGCCCAGGCAGACTGGATGCACTCTAGGGGAGCTTTACTGAGCTTCTCTGAAAATACTTATGTTAGGTTTTTTGTTTTCAGGGAGAACTGCTGGCAACAGTCTCCCTGCTTCGTGGGACTGAGGGGGCAGAAGTAAGAACCAACTTCCTGAAGAGTTTCATGGCTCTGCTTCTGCCTGACAGGACACCATTAGCTCCTGAAGGGTACTGAACGCTAGCCGTGTCTAGATGCTCACTCCCGCAGCACGCCGTCACCCCCTCACAGAGTCAGAAGTCAGATGAGTAGAAGAAGACAGATCTTCTATCAAGAAAAGTGACGGCTGAGGTACAGCGCGGCTGGCAGGTACGCAGCACGCCATTGCTACCCACACACACAGGCACTGCAGGGTGCAGGGCATGGGGGGGCACCCTGGGCAGCAAAAAATATCTCTATAAACTGGCAAAAAGGGGGCATAAGATGCCCAGGCACAGCCCTACTCCCACCAGTATAAATATTATGAAAAGTTTCTGAGGTAAAAAGGGCGGAGCTTCTTCCTCAGGCAGCCAGCACACTGCTCAGTGCCATTTTCTCTCTCCTCAGGCTGCAGAGACATCGCTGGTCCTCCTTCACTTCTGACTACAAGTTTCAGGGTGCAAAACAGGGGGGGCCACAAGTGAATTTGGTGCTTTACAAGTGTGCTTTACTGTGTAAAAAGCGCTGCATGTCAGTGGGCATTCTGTGTTCACAGGCATTAGATACTGGCGCTGGGGTTGTGAACTGGCTGCTCCAAAACTGTGTCGCTCTGACAGATTTTACTGTGGGTCTGTCCCCTATAAGTCCCAGTGTGTCTGTGTGTGTGTGTTGTACACGTGTGTAAGACTTGTCAGAGGCAGGAAGTTCCTCCCCGGAGGAAACCATTTTAAGGACACAGAAGTGTAATATGGTGGCGCTGCCGGCACACCAAGAACCTGCATGGGTGAAAGAAATACGTGATAGTATGCATCATATCAATAGGAGATTAGATAAGTCTGAATCTCATGCTGAGTGCTGGAGAAAATCTGTGGAGGATGTGATTTTTCAGGGCTCTGTTCTTCCATCCGCAGGCGACCCCTCTGGGTAACACAGTGGTGCAAGTAGAAAAAATGTCTTACGGGTACTGTAAAAAAATTGGGTGCGGCCAAATGTCACATGGGGCGTGGCTAATGAAAATGGGGGCGTGATACACATATGGGGGGAGGGGCAGATACACGTATGACCCCAATAGTGCCAGATACACGTTGCCCCACAGTGCCAGATATACATTGCCCCACAGTGACAGATATACATTGCCCCACAGTGCCAGATACACATTGCCTCACTGTGCCAGATACACAAATGCCCCCAGAGTGCCAGATACACAAATGTCCCCAGAGTGCCAGATACACATTGCCTCACAGTGCCAGATACACATTGCCCCACAGTGCCAGATACAGAAATGCCCCCAGAGTGCCAGATACACATTGCCTCACAGTGCCAGATACACATTGCCCCACAGTGCCAGATACAGAAATGCCCCCAGAGTGCCAGATATACATTGCCTCACAGTGTCAGCAGATACACATTGCCCCACAGTGCCAGATACACAAATGCCCCCACTGTGTCAGATATACATTGCCTCCCAGTGCCAGATACAGAAATGCCCCTACAGTGCCAGATATGCCCCCCAGTGCCAGATACAGAAATGCCCCCAGTGCCAGATACACAAGTATGCCCCCAGTGCCAGATATGCCCCCAGTGCCAGATACACAAGTATGCCCCCATTGCCAGATATGCCCTCAGTGTCAGATATGCCCCAGTGCCAGATACACATGTCTCCGCAGTGCCAGATATGGCCACAGTGCCAGATACACATGTCCCCCCAGTGCCAGATACACATGTCCCCCCAGTGCCAGATATGCCCCCAATGCCAGATATGCCCCCAGTGCCAGATACACATGTCCTTCCAGTGCCAGATATGCCCCCAGTGCCAGATATCCCCCAGTGCCAGGTACACAAGTCCCCCCCAGTGCCAGATATGCTCCCAGTGCCAGGTATACATGCCCCCCCCAGTGCCAGATATGCTCCCAGTGCCAGGTATACATTCCCCCCCAGTGCCAGATATCCCCCAGTGCCAGGTATAAATGCCCCCCCCCCCCCAGTGCCATATATCCCCCAGTGCCAGGTATACATGCCCCCCAGTGCCAGATATCCCCCCAGTGCCAGGTATATATGCCCCCCTGTGCCAGATATGCCCCTAGTGCCAGATATCCCCCAGTGCCAGGTATACATGCCCCCCCCCAGTGCCAGATATCACCCAGTGCCAGGTATACATGCCCCCCGTGCCAGATATCCCCCAGTGCCAGGTATATATGCCCCCCTGTGCCAGATATGCCCCCAGTGCCAGATATCCCCCAGTGCCAGGTATACATGCCCCCCAGTGCCAGGTATCCCCCAGTGCCAGGTATACATGCCCCCCCCCAGTGCCAGGTATACATGCCCCCCCAGTGCCAGATATCCCCCAGTGCCAGGTATACATGCCCCCTTCCCAGTGCCAGATATCCCCCAGTGCCAGGTATAACATGCCCCCCCCAGTGCCAGATATCCCCCAGTGTCAGGTATACATGTGTCCCCCCCCCCTCCTCCCCTGCTCACCGCTGCTGCTGCCATCTGTCTGTGTGAGGGGAGGAGAGCGCAGCCTGCGCCTCTCCTTCCCCTCAGTCTCCGGCGGGTGTCTCAGTTTAACTCAGCGCCGATCCGTGAGCCAATCACCGCTCACGGATCGGCGCTGAATTAAACTGAGACACCCGCCGGAGACTGAGGGGAAGGAGAGGCGCAGGCTGCGCTCTCCTCCCCTCACATCAGCGGCGGTGCGGCGGGGATGGCGGTGCAGCGGGGAGCAGCAGAGGGAGGGAGGGAAGAGGAGCGGCGGCCCGTCGGTGCGGGTACGGTGTACCCACGGCTAAATTCTTATGGGTACGCCGTACCCACCCGTACCCACACACTTGCAGCACTGGGGTCACATAAGAGACCATTTGCGAATATTGTGAATAATGATACCGACACGGACACTGATTCTTGTGTCGACAATAGTGACTCCAGAGAAATAGATCATAAATTGGCAAAAAATATACAATATATGATTGTGGCTATAAGGGAAGTTCTGGAAGTCACGGAAGCCACTCCTGTACCTTGGAGAAGGCTTATTTCTATAAAGAAAAGAAATCTAAGGTCACTTTCCCTCCTTCCCACGAGCTTAATACACTCTTTGAAGGGATGTGGGTGAATCCCGAAAATAAATTTTGTATTCCCAAGAGAATTCAGATAGCTTATCCTTTCCCAGTGGAGGACAGGAAAAAATGGGAGTCACCCCCTGTGTTAGACAGTGCACTGTCCAGGTTGACAAAGAAGGTAATTCTCCCTGCACCTGGCACGGCTTCACTAAAAGAGCCGGCAGACCGAAAGATGGAAACTACATTAAAATCCATTTATGTTGCCAATGGTACGCTGCTCAGGCCCACAATTGCATGTGCGTGGGTGAGTCGCGCTATTGAAAAATAGTCAGAAAGCGTGTCATCAGAAATTGACACGATTGATAAAGAAGAGATACTCCTTAAGTTAGGGAATATCAAAGACGCTGCCGCATACATGCTAGAAGCGATGAAAGATATTAGACTCTTGAGTTCACAAGCCGCTACCATGGCAGTATCGGCTCGGCGGGCGTTGTGAATTCGCCAGTGGAACGCGGATGCAGATTCCGAAAGAAATATGGAGGCTCTCCCGTATAAAGGTGAGGCCTTATTTGGCGATGGACTGGATGCATTAGTCTTGGCGGCTACCGCAGGTAAGTTGACATTTTTGCCCTCTGCGCCTGCACCGGCAAAAAAGACATAACACCCGCACATGCAGTCCTTTCGGCCCAATAAATACAAAAAAGCGAGAGGTTCCCCCTTCTTTGGGGGTAGGGGAAGGGGAAAGGGAAAAAAGTCCACAGCAGCTTCAGGTTCCCAGGAGCAGAAGTCTACCCCTACTTCTGCCAAATCTTCAGCATGACGCTGCGGTTCCCTTGCGGGAGGCCGCTCGGGTGAGGGCACGTCTCAAACTGTTCAGCCAAGGTTGGATTCTATCTGGCCTGGATCCCTCGGTGTTGCAAATAGTGTCCCAGGGATACATGCTGGAGTTTCAAGACGTTCCCCCATGCCGATTTTTCAAATCGACCTTGCCAGCTTCTCTTCCAGAAAGGGAAGCAGTAACAGCGGCAATCCAAAAATTATGTCAGGATCAGGTCATAGTCCTGGTACCTTTGTCACAACAAGGGGAGGGGTTTTATTCAAGCCTTTTTGTAGTTCCGAAGCTGGACGGCTCGGTCAGACCGATCCTAAACCTGAAAAATCTGAATCTCTACTTGAAACGATTCAAGTTCAAAATGGAATCACTGAAGGCAATGATTTCCAGTCTGGAGGAGGGGGACTACATGGTGTCTGTAGACATAAAAGATGCTTACCTGCATGTTCCCATTTATCCTCCTCACCAGGCTTATCTGAGATTCGCGGTTCAGGATTGCCATTATCAATTCCAGACGTAACCTTTGGTCTCTCCACGGCGCCGAGGGTAATCACCAAGGTGAAGGCGGAGATGATGGTTCTCCTGCGTCAAAAAGGAGTCAATATAATTCCTTAACTAGACGATCTCCTGATTAAAGGCGAGATCCAGGGAGCAGTTGTTACAAAACATCACACTCTCCCTGTCAATACTCCAACAACACGGTTGGATCATAAATTATCCAAATACACAGTTGGAACCGACGACAAGATTGTCTTTTCTCTGGATGATTCTGGACACAGAAGTTCAGAGAGTATTTCTTCCAGAAAATGGTAAAACAGATATTGAAACCATCGAGTCTGTCGATCCATCAGTGCATTCGGTTGTTGGGGAAGATGGTGGCGGCCTACGAGGCCATAGAGTTTGGCAGGTTCCATGCCAGGGTATTCCAGTGGGACCTGTTGGACAAGTGGTTGGGATCCCACCTACACATGCACCGGAAGATAATCCTGTCGTAAAAAGCCAGGATTTTGCTCCTGTGGTGGCTACACAGTTCTCACCTACTAGAGGGACGCAGGTTCGGGATTCAGGACTGGGTCCTGGTAACCACGGATGCAAGTCTCCGAGGCTGGGGAGCTGTTACTCAGGGGGAAAGCTTTCAAGGAAAATGGTCAAGTCAGGAAGCCTGCCTTCACATAAACGTGCTGGAATTGAGAGCCATTTACAACGGCCTTCAACAAGCGGTACATCTTCTTCAAGATCATTCCGTGCAGATCCAGTCGGACAATGTAACAGCAGTCGCGTACATAAACAGGCAGGGCAGAACGAAAAGCAGAGCGGCAATGGCAGAGGTGACGAAGATCCTCCTCTGGGCAGAAAGACATGTAAAGGCTCTGTCGGCAATTTTCATTCCGGGAGTAGACAACTGGGAAGCAGACTTCCTCAGCAGACACGATCTCCATCCAGGAGAGTGGGGCCTCCACCAAGAAGTCTTCGCAGAGATGACAAGTCTTTGGGGAGTTCCTCAAATAGACATGATGGCATCTCGTCTCAACAAGAAGCTTCAGAAATATTGTTCCAGGTCGAGAGACCCTCAAACAATAGCAGTGGATGCGCTAGAGGCCCAGTGGGTGTTCCGGTCGGTGTTTGTCTTCCCTCCACTTCCGCTGATCCCAAAGGTGCTCAGGATCATAAGGAGAACAAGAGTTCGAGCAATCTTCATTGCCCCAGACTGGCCAAGGAGGGCTTGGTACCCAGATCTTCAGGAGTTGCTCATAGAAGATGCTCTGCCTCTTCCTCTTCACGAGGACCTGCTGCAGCAGGGGCCGTGCGTGTATCAAGACTTACCGCGGCTACGTTTGACGGCATAGCTGTTAAGCGCTGGATCCTTGCCCATAAGGGTATTCCCAAGGAAGTCATCCCCACCCTTATTCAGGCCAGGAAAGGAGTAACGTCGAAACATTTCCACCGTATTTGGAGAAAATATGTGTCTTGGTGTGAATCCAAGAAGGCTCCTACGGAAGAGTTTGAGTTGGGACGTTTTCTCCATTTTCTGCTGGCTGGTGTGGGGGCGGGCCTCCGATTGGGGTTAATCAAGGTCCAGATTTGGGCCTTGTCAGTGTTCTTCCAAAAACAATTGGCCTCTCTTTCAGAGGTTCAGACCTTCGTGAAAGGGGTTCTGCACATCCAGCCTCCATTTGTGCTTCCAGTGGCACCATGGGACCTTAATGTGGTGTTGCAGTTTCTTCAATCGGATTGGTTTGAGCCTCTACAAGAGATAGAGTTGAAGTTTCTCACTTGGAAAGTGGTGATGCTTTTGGCATT
The DNA here is from genome assembly GCF_028390025.1 of Pseudophryne corroboree. Taxonomy (NCBI): domain Eukaryota; kingdom Metazoa; phylum Chordata; class Amphibia; order Anura; family Myobatrachidae; genus Pseudophryne; species Pseudophryne corroboree. Next base: position 537,824,918 of record NC_086445.1, read on the forward strand.
GGCATCCGCACGGCGGGTGTCTGAGTTGGGGGCCTTGTCTCACAAGAGCCCTTACCTGATCTTCCATGAAGATAGGGCAGAGTTGAGAACTCATCAACATTTTCTTCCAAAGGTGGTTTCATCTTTCCACATAAACCAACCTATTGTGGTGCCAGTAGTTACTGACACGTTCGCTGAGTCAAAGTCTCTAGATGTGGTTAGAGCTTTGAAGATTTATGTCGCTAGAACAGCTTGAATACGGAAAATTCTTTGTTTGTCCTGTATGTTCCCAACAAGATTGGGTGTCCTGCTTCCAAGCAGACTATTGCGCGTTGGATCAGAAGTACGATTCAGCACGCTCATACTACGGCTGGATTGCCGTTACCGACGTCGGTGAAGGCCCATTCCACTAGGAAGGTGGGCTCATCCTGGGCGGCTGCCCGGGGGGTCTCGTCATTGCAACTTTGCCGAGCAGCTACTTGGTCAGGGACAAACACATTTGCAAAATTCTACAAGTTTGACACCTTGGCCAATGAAGACCTCAAGTTCGGTCAATCGGTGCTGCAGGGTGATCCACACTCTCCCGCCCGTACTGGAGCTTTGGTATAAACCCCATGGTCATGAAGTGGACCCCAGCATCCTCTAGGACGTATGAGAAAACAGGATTTTGATACCTACCGGTAAATCCTTTTCTCCTAGTCCGTAGAGGATGCTGGGCGCCCGTCCCAGTGCGTACTTTACCTGCAGTTTTGTTTATTAGAGTTACACATGTTGTGTTTTATTAGTTTCAGCATGTTTGCTGTAATTGGTTCATGCCTGTTGGCGTGTGTTATGTTGAATGCCATGTTGTGCGGCATGGTTGAGGTGTAAGCTAGTATGTATCTCACCATTAGTATTAAAGCAAATCCTTTCCTCAAAATGTCCGTCTCCCTGGGCACAATTCCTATAACTGTGGTCTGAATGAGGGGCATAGAGGGAGGAGCCAGTTCACACCTATTGAAAAGTCTTAAGAGTGCCCATGGCTCCTGCGGAACCGTCTATACCCCATGGTCATGAAGTGGACCCCGGCATCCTCTACGGACTAGGAGGAAAGGATTTACCGGTAGGTATCAAAATCCTGTTTTATATATATACATATATATATATGTATATTAGCTGGTGTCTGGCACTCACAAAGACAGTGATGGTAACGGGTCCGGGTGCCCTCACCCTCCCTTTCCAGGGTAGGTACGTGTGCTGCTGTCTATTATTTCATCAGTAGTGCCAGCCACTTCTCCGTACGTACGTACGTACGTACGTACGTACGTACATATATATATATATATATATTAGTGCTGGGCAACGCTTAAAATTTTTAATCGCAATTAATCGCAGGATTTCATGCGATTAATAGCGATTAATCGTATTGTTAGCCGACTAAAGACAATAATGAATTCAAAAGTAGTGTATTGCGCACTTTTACTACTTCTATATGAACTACACAGCAAAAACATTTGGTTTGCAGTTTTCCCTTAACACAGTAGCATTTAAAAAACTTTAAAAATTAAAATTAAAAAATAAAATATGTTTTTCTTCCCACCAGATTGGACAGATATATTTTAGGTGTGTAACCTATTTACTCCTCTGCACCAAGCCAGTTGCTAAGACACACAAGGTTATTTACATTTTCAGATGATAAAGAAACTCTCTTCTTCTGTACAATATGACCAGCAAGAGAAAAATAAGAATTTACTTACCGATAATTCTATTTCTCGGAGTCCGTAGTGGATGCTGGGGTTCCTGAAAGGACCAGGGGGATAGCGGCTCCGCAGGAGACAGGGCACAAAAGTAAAGCTTTTACAGGTCAGGTGGTGTGTACTGGCTCCTCCCCCTATGACCCTCCTCCAGACTCCAGTTAGGTACTGTGCCCGGACGAGCGTACACAATAAGGGAGGATTTTGAATCCCGGGTAAGACTCATACCAGCCACACCAATCACACCGTACAACTTGTGATCTAAACCCAGTTAACAGCATGATAACAGAGGAGCCTCTGAAAGATGGCTTCCTAAACAATAACCCGAATTAGTTAACAATAACTATGTACAAGTATTGCAGATAATCCGCACTTGGGATGGGCGCCCAGCATCCACTACGGACTCCGAGAAATAGAATTATCGGTAAGTAAATTCTTATTTTCTCTATCGTCCTAAGTGGATGCTGGGGTTCCTGAAAGGACCATGGGGATTATACCAAAGCTCCCAAACGGGCGGGAGAGTGCGGATGACTCTGCAGCACCGAATGAGAGAACTCCAGGTCCTCCTTTGCCAGGGTATCAAATTTGTAAAAATTTTACAAACGTGTTCTCCCCTGACCACGTAGCTGCTCGGCAGAGTTGTAATGCCGAGACCCCTCGGGCAGCCGCCCAAGATGAGCCCACCTTCCTTGCGGAATGGGCCTTAACAGATTTAGGCTGTGGCAGGCCTGCCACAGAATGTACAAGTTGAATTTTGTTACAAATCCAACGAGCAATCGACTGCTTAGAAGCAGGTGCACCCAACTTGTTGGGTGCATACAGTATAAACAGCGAGTCAGATTTTCTGACTCCAGCCGTCCTTTAAATGTATATTTTTAAGGCTCTGACAACGTCCAACAACTTGGAGTCCTTCAAGTCGTCTGTAGCCGCAGGCACTACAATAGGCTGGTTCAGGTGAAACGCTGATACCACCTTAGGGAGAAAATGCGGACGCGTCCGCAGCTCTGCCCTATGTCGAATGGAAAATTAAATAAGGGCTTTTATAAAACAAAGCCGCCAGTTCAGATACTCTCCCGGCCGAAGCCAGGGCCAGTAACAAAGTCACTTTTCATGTGAGATATTTCAAATCCACATTCTTTAGTGGTTCAAACCAATTGGATTTGAGGAAATCTAAAACTACATTTAGATCCCACGGTGCCACCTTAGGCACCACAGGAGGCTGTATATGCAGTACTCCTTTGATAAAAATCTGGACCTCAGGGACTGAGGCCAATTCTTTTTGGAAGAATATTGATAGGGCCGAAATTTGAACCTTAATAGATCCCAATTTGAGACCCATAGACAATCCTGATTGCAGGAAATGTAGGAAAACGACCCAGTTGAAATTCCTCCATCGGAGCACTCCGCTGCTCGCACCACGCAACATATTTTCGCCAAATACGGCGATAATGCTTCGCGGTGACTTCCTTCCTTGCCTTTATCAAGGTAGGAATGACTTCTTCTGGAATGCCTTTTCCTTTTAGGATCTGGCATTCAAACGCCATGCCGTCAAACGCAGCCGCGGTAAGTCTTGAAAAAGACAAGGACCCTGCTGAAGCAGGTCCCTTCTCAGAAGTAGAGGCCACGGATCGTCCGTGACCATCTCTTGAAGTTCCGGGTACCAAGTCCTTCTTGGCCAATCCGGAGCCACTAGTCTTACTCCTCTTTGCCGTATAATCCTCAATACCTTTGGTATGAGAGGCAGAGGAGGAAACACATATACGGACTGGTACACCCAAGGTGTTACCAACGCGTCCACAGCTATTGCCTGCGGATCTCTTGACCTGGCGCAATACCTGTCCAGTGTCTTGTTGAGGCGAGACGCCATCATGTCCACCATTGGTTTTACCCAACGGTTTAATAGCATGTGGAAAACTTCTGGATGAAGTACCCACTCTCCCGGGTGAAGGTCGTGTCTGCTGAGGAAGTCTGCTTCCCAGTTGTCCACGCCCGGGATGAATACTGCTGACAGTGCTATCACGTGATTCTCCGCCCAGCGAAGGATCCTGGCAGCTTCTGCCATTGCCCTCCTGTTTCTTGTGCCGCCCTGTCTGTTTACATGGGCGACTGCCGTGATGTTGTCCGACTGGATCAACACCGGTCTTCCTTGAAGCAGAGGTTCCGCCTGGCTTAGAGCATTGTAGATTGCTCTTAGTTCCAGAATGCTTATGTGAAGAGACTTTTTCAGGCTCGACCACACTCCCTGGAAATTTCTTCCCTGTGTGACTGCTCCCCAGCCTCTCAGGCTGGCATCCGTGGTCACCAGGATCCAATCCTGCATGCCGAATCTGCGGCCCTCCAATAGATGAGCCTCCTGCAACCACCACAGAAGGGATACCCTTGTCCTCGGCGACAGGGTTATCCGCAGGTGCATCTGAAGATGCGACCCTGACCATTTGTCCAACAGATCCCTTTGCATGGAATCTGCCGAAAGGGATTGCTTCGTAAGAAGCTACCATTTTTTCCCAGGACTCTTGTGCATTGATGTACAGACACCTTTCCTGGTTTTAGGAGGTTCCTGACCAGGTCAGATAACTCCTTGGCTTTTTCTTCGGGAAGAAAAACCTTTTTCTGAACTGTGTCCAGAATCATCCCCAGGAACAGCAGACGAGTTGTCGGCATTAATTGGGATTTTGGAATATTCAGAATCCATCCGTGCTGCTTTAGCACCTCTTGAGATAGTGCTAAACCCATCTCTAGCTGTTCTCTGGACCTTGTCCTTATTAGGAGATCGTCCAAGTATGGGATAATTAATACGCCTTTTCTTCGAAGAAGAAATATTATCTCGGCCATTACCTTTGTAAAGACCCGAGGTGCCGTGGACAAACCAAACGGCAGCGTCTGAAACTGATAGTGACAGTTTTGTACAACGAACCTGAGGTACCCCTGGTGTGAGGGGTAATTGGAACGTGGAGATACGCATCCTTGATGTCCAAGGATACCATAAAGTCCCCTTCTTCCAGGTTCGCTATCACTGCTCTGAGTGACTCCATCTTGAACTTGAACTTCTTTATGTACAGGTTCAAGGACTTCAGATTTAGAATAGGCCTTACCGAGCCATCCGGCTTCGGTACCACAAAAAGAGTGGAATAATACCCCTTCCCTTGTTGTAGAAGAGGTACCTTGACTATCACCTGCTGAGAATACAGCTTGTGAATGGCTTCCAAAACCGTCTCCCTTTCTGAGGGGGACGTTGGTAAAGCAGACTTCAGGAAACGGCGAGGTGGCTCTGTCTCTAATTTCAACCTGTACCCCTGAGATATTATCTGCAGGATCCAGGGATTTACCTGCGAGTGAGCCCACTGCGCGCTGTAATTCTTGAGACGACCGCCTACCGCCCCCAAATCCGCTTGCGAAGCCCCAGCGTCATGCTGAGGCTTTTGTAGAAGCCGGGGAGGGCTTCTGTTCCTGGGAAGGAGCTGCCTGTTGCTGTCTCTTCCCTCGTCCTCTGCCTCGTGGCAGATATGAATAGCCCTTTGCTCTCTTATTTTTAAAGGAACGAAAGGGCTGCGGTTGAAAAGTCGGTGCCTTTTTCTGTTGGGGAGTGACTTGAGGTAGAAAGGTGGATTTCCCGGCCGTAGCCGTGGCCACCAAATCCGATAGACCGACCCCAAATAACTCCTCTACGCATCGCCTGTCCACTGTCGTGTCCATAAAGCTCTTCTGGCCGAAATGGACATAGCACTTACCCGTGATGCCAGTGTGCAGATATCTCTCTGTGCATCACGCATATAAAGAAATGCATCCTTTATTTGTTCTAACGACAGTAAAATATTGTCCCCGTCCAGGGTATCAATATTTTCGATCAGGGACTCTGACCAAACTACCCCAGCACTGCACATCCAGGCAGTCGCAATAGCTGGTCGTAGTATAACACCTGCATGTGTGTATATACCTTTTTGGATATTTTCCATCCTCCTATCTGATGGATCTTTAAGTGCGGCCGTCTCAGGAGAGGGTAACGCCACTTGTTTTGATAAGCGTGTTAGCGCTTTGTCCACCCTAGGAGGTGTTTCCCAGCGCTCCCTAACCTCTGGCGGGAAAGGGTATAAAGCCAATAACTTCTTTGAAATTAGCAGTTTTTTATCGGGGCACCCCACGCTTCATCACACACGTCATTTAATTCTTCTGATTCGGTAAAAACTACTGGTAGTTTTTTCACACCCCACATAATACCCTGTTTAGTGGTACCTGTAGTATCAGCTAAATGTAACATCTCCTTTATTGCCAAAATCATATAACGTGTGGCCCTACTGGAAAATACGGTTGATTCGTCACCTTCACCACCGGAATCAGTGCCTGTGTCTGGGTCTGTGTCGACCGACTGAGGCAAGGGGCGTTTTACAGCCCCTGACGGTGTTTGAGGCGCCTGGACAGGCACTAATTGAGTGTCCGGATGCCTCATGTCGGCAAACGACTGCTTAAGCGAGTTGACGCTATCCCGTAATTCCACAAATAAAGGCATCCATTCTGGTGTCGACCCCCTAGGAGGTGACATCCTCATATTTGGCAATTGCTCCGCCTCCACACCAATAACGTCCTCATACATGTCGACACACACGTACCGACACACAGCAGACACACAGGGAATGCTCTATACGAAGACAGGACCCACTAGCCCTTTGGGGAGACAGAGGGAGAGTCTGCCAGCACACACCAAAAAGCGCTATATATGACAGGGATAGCCTTATGATTAAGTGCTCCCTTATAGCTGCTTTTATATTGATATATTGCCATTTATTTTGCCCCCCCTCTCTGTTATACCCTGTTTCTGTAGTGCAGTGCAGGGGAGAGACCTGGGAGCCTTCCTGACCAGCGGAGCTGTGACAGAAAATGGCGCCGTGTGCTGAGGAGATAGGCCCCGCCCCTTTTCCGGCGGGCTCGTCTCCCGCTATTTAGTACATTTAGGCAGGGGTAAATATCTCCATATAGCCTCTGGGGCTATATGTGAGGTATTTTTAGCCTTTTTAAAGGTTTTCATTTGCCTCCCAGGGCGCCCCCCTCCCAGCGCCCTGCACCCTTAGTGACTGCCGTGTGAAGTGTGCTGAGAGGAAAATGGCGCACAGCTGCAGTGCTGTGCGCTACCTTAAGAAGACTGCAGGAGTCTTCAGCCGCCGATTCTGGACCTCTTCTTGCTTCAGCATCTGTGAGGGGGCCGGCGGCGTGGCTCCGGTGACCATCCAGGCTGTACCTGTGATCGTCCCTCTGGAGCTTCATGTCCAGTAGCCAAGAAGCCAATCCATCCTGCACGCAGGTGAGTTCACTTCTTCTCCCCTCTGTCCCTCGTTGCAGTGATCCTGTTGCCAGCAGGAATCACTGTAAAATAAAAAAACCTAAGCTAAACTCTCTAAGCAGCTCTTTATGAGAGCCACCTAGAATTGCACCCTTCTCGGCCGGGCACAAAAATCTAACTGGAGTCTGGAGGAGGGTCATAGGGGGAGGAGCCAGTACACACCACCTGACCTGTAAAAGCTTTACTTTTGTGCCCTGTCTCCTGCGGAGCCGCTATCCCCCTGGTCCTTTCAGGAACCCCAGCATCCACTTAGGACGATAGAGAAACAACCTTTCACAGGGTACTGATGTTGCAGGTGTGGCCAAGTACTTCTGTGCAATGGAGGCCAGCCTGCTGTGTGAGCCTGCATGTTTGGACCACCACTCTAATGGACAGGACTCTGTACTGATGGTGGGCTCCGCTCTGAATCGACGCACACTGTTCTCAACTGAATCTTCCTCCTGTTCAGAATCAGACTCTGATGAAGCAGCCAATAGGGCTAACTTTTTATTTGGTGGCTCTGATGTTGTTGCTTCCACAGGTTTCTCTGCAACAAACCTCTGTTCCTTTAGTAAGTTGGTGACTAAGGCCCACACCTCACCCCTCTCAGCTCTGGGTATACACTTGAGGTCCTTGAATCTAGGGTCCAATGCGGTAGCAATCTTCAGATATGCAATGTTGGCATTTTCTTTGCGTGTCTCCAGGTCTGTTCTGAATGTAGACTTAAATTTGACCACGTAGGCTGGGTCATCATCTGAACTCTCCATGACCCGAGAGAGATGGCAAAAAGCAGGCAGAACCACAGAGCATGAAACATACTTTTCTCCTCCCAGAAGTTCAGTCACATACCTGCAACAGTAAAAAAAAATCAAACCCATTTCTTTGGGTACGGGAGAATGCTGGTGGTCAGAAGACCGACAGCGGCATCCTGGAATCCAGATACCCAAAAGTCCCCGGTAAGTATACTAACCCTCCCTACCCTTAACCCTCCCTGCTCCCTACTAACCCTAACCCTCCCTGCTCCCTACTAACCCTAACCATCCCTGCTCCCTACTAACCCTAACCCTCCCTGCTTCCTACCCACCACCAGTAAGTGCCTAAACCTACCTAACTACATCCCATTCATGCTATATTTTTTACAGACAGGACAGTGGAAAAATTAAATATATGAAGTATGTAAAATATACCTGCAGGGCTCCAGTAGCGTTTCCAACCTCTGCAGTTTGTCCATTTCAGCTGTAGTTGGCAATGGCATGGCAATCTTGGTGTTGTGTGTGGTGAGGACATCCCTCAGTGCCTGTTCATTTCTACAGACACTTTTTATCATGTCCAGAGTCGAATTCCATCTGGTTGGAATTAGAGATGAGCGGGTTCGGTTTCTCTGAATCCGAACCCGCCCGAACTACATGTTTTTTTACACGGGTCCGAGCGACTCGGATCTTCCCGCCTTGCTCGGTTAACCCGAGCGCGCCCGAACGTCATCATCACGCTGTCGGATTCTCGCGAGGCTCGGATTCTATCGCGAGACTCGGATTCTATATAAGGAGCCGCGCGTCGCGGCCATTTTCACACGTGCATTGAGATTGATAGGGAGAGGACGTGGCTGGCGTCCTCTCCGTTTAGAAATTAAAATAGATAGGAGAGTGAGACACTTCATTTACTTACTGGAGCTTAGGAGGAGTTATACTAGTGACTGATGACCACTGACCAGTGACCTGACCACCAGTGCAGTTTTATAATTTATTATTATTTAATAATCCGTTCTGTTCTTGTTCTCTGCCTGAAAAAAACGATACACAGTGACTCAGTCACACTCACATACCATATCTGTGCTCAGCCCAGTGTGCTGCATCATCTATGTATAATATCTGACTGTGCTCACACAGCTTAATTGTGGGGGAGACTGGGGAGCAGTTATAGGTTATAGCAGGAGCCAGGAGTACATATTAAACAGTGCACACTTTTGCTGCCAGAGTGCCACTGCCAGTGTGACTGACCACTGACCACTGTGACCAGTGACCTGACCACACTGACCACCAGTATAGTATATTGTGATTGAATGTCTGCCTGAAAAAGTACACTCATCGTGTGACTTGTGTGGTGTTTTTTTATTCTATAAAAATTAAAAAACTCATTCTGCTGACAGACAGTGTCCAGCAGGTCCGTCATTATATAATATATACCTGTCCGGCTGCAGTAGTGATATATATATATTTTTTATATCATTATTTATCATCCAGTCTATACTAGCAGCAGACACAGTACGGTAGTTCACGGCTGTAGCTACCTCTGTGTCGGTACTCGGCAGTCCATCCATAATTGTATACCACCTACCCGTGGTTTTTTTTTTCTTTCTTCTTTATACATACTACATCTCATTATCATCCAGTCTATATTAGCAGCAGACACAGTACAGTACGGTAGTCCACGGCTGTAGCTACCTCTGTGTCGGCACTCGGCAGTCCATCCATAATTGTATACCACCTACCCGTGGTTTTTTTTTTCTTTCTTCTTTATACATACTACATCTCATTATCATCCAGTCTATATTAGCAGCAGACACAGTACAGTACGGTAGTCCACGGCTGTAGCTACCTCTGTGTCGGCACTCGGCAGTCCATCCATAATTGTATACCACCTACCCGTGGTTTTTTTTTTCTTTCTTCTTTATACATACTACATCTCATTATCATCCAGTCTATATTAGCAGCAGACACAGTACAGTACGGTAGTCCACGGCTGTAGCTATCTCTGTGTCGGCACTCGGCAGTCCATCCATAATTGTATACCACCTACCCGTGGTTTTTTTTTTCTTTCTTCTTTATACATACTACATCTCATTATCATCCAGTCTATATTAGCAGCAGACACAGTACAGTACGGTAGTCCACGGCTGTAGCTACCTCTGTGTCGGCACTCGGCAGTCCATCCATAATTGTATACCACCTACCCGTGGTTTTTTTTTCTTTCTTCTTTATACATATTACATCTCATTATCATCCAGTCTATATTAGCAGCAGACACAGTACAGTACGGTAGTCCACGGCTGTAGCTACCTCTGTGTCGGCACTCGGCAGTCCATCCATAATTGTATACCACCTACCCGTGGTTTTTTTTTTCTTTCTTCTTTATACATACTACATCTCATTATCATCCAGTCTATATTAGCAGCAGACACAGTACAGTACGGTAGTCCACGGCTGTAGCTACCTCTGTGTCGGCACTCGGCAGTCCATCCATAATTGTATACCACCTACCCGTGGTTTTTTTTTCCTTTCTTCTTTATACATACTACATCTCATTATCAACCAGTCTATATTAGCAGCAGACACAGTACAGTACGGTAGTCCACGGCTGTAGCTACCTCTGTGTCGGCACTCGGCAGTCCATCCATAATTGTATACCACCTACCCGTGTTTTTTTTTTCTTTCTTCTTTATACATACTACATCTCATTATCATCCAGTCTATATTAGCAGCAGACACAGTACAGTACGGTAGTCCACGGCTGTAGCTACCTCTGTGTCGGCACTCGGCAGTCCATCCATAATTGTATACCACCTACCCGTGTTTTTTTTTTCTTTCTTCTCTATACATACTACATCTCATTATCATCCAGTCTATATTAGCAGCAGACACAGTACAGTACGGTAGTCCACGGCTGTAGCTATCTCTGTGTCGGCACTCGGCAGTCCATCCATAATTGTATACTAGTATCCATCCATCTCCATTGTTTACCTGAGGTGCCTTTTAGTTGTGCCTATTAAAATATGGAGAACAAAAATGTTGAGGTTCCAAAATTAGGGAAAGATCAAGATCCACTTCCACCTCGTGCTGAAGCTGCTGCCACTAGTCATGGCCGAGACGATGAAATGCCAGCAACGTCGTCTGCCAAGGCCGATGCCCAATGTCATAGTACAGAGCATGTCAAATCCAAAACACCAAATATCAGTAAAAAAAGGACTCCAAAACCTAAAATAAAATTGTCGGAGGAGAAGCGTAAACTTGCCAATATGCCATTTACCACACGGAGTGGCAAGGAACGGCTGAGGCCCTGGCCTATGTTCATGGCTAGTGGTTCAGCTTCACATGAGGATGGAAGCACTCAGCCTCTCGCTAGAAAACTGAAAAGACTCAAGCTGGCAAAAGCACCGCAAAGAACTGTGCGTTCTTCGAAATCCCAAATCCACAAGGAGAGTCCAATTGTGTCGGTTGCGATGCCTGACCTTCCCAACACTGGACGTGAAGAGCATGCGCCTTCCACCATTTGCACGCCCCCTGCAAGTGCTGGAAGGAGCACCCACAGTCCAGTTCCTGATAGTCAGATTGAAGATGTCAGTGTTGAAGTACACCAGGATGAGGAGGATATGGGTGTTGCTGGCGCTGGGGAGGAAATTGACCAGGAGGATTCTGATGGTGAGGTGGTTTGTTTAAGTCAGGCACCCGGGGAGACACCTGTTGTCCGTGGGAGGAATATGGCCGTTGACATGCCTGGTGAAAATACCAAAAAAATCAGCTCTTCAGTGTGGAGGTATTTCAACAGAAAAGCGGACAACAGGTGTCAAGCCGTGTGTTGCCTTTGTCAAGCTGTAATAAGTAGGGGTAAGGACGTTAACCACCTCGGAACATCCTCCCTTATACGTCACCTGCAGCGCATTCATAATAAGTCAGTGACAAGTTCAAAAACTTTGGGCGACAGCGGAAGCAGTCCACTGACCAGTAAATCCCTTCCTCTTGTAACCAAGCTCACGCAAACCACCCCACCAACTCCCTCAGTGTCAATTTCCTCCTTCCCCAGGAATGCCAATAGTCCTGCAGGCCATGTCACTGGCAATTCTGACGAGTCCTCTCCTGCCTGGGATTCCTCCGATGCATCCTTGCGTGTAACGCCTACTGCTGCTGGCGCTGCTGTTGTTGCTGCTGGGAGTCGATGGTCATCCCAGAGGGGAAGTCGTAAGCCCACTTGTACTACTTCCAGTAAGCAATTGACTGTTCAACAGTCCTTTGCGAGGAAGATGAAATATCACAGCAGTCATCCTGCTGCAAAGCGGATAACTGAGGCCTTGACAACTATGTTGGTGTTAGACGTGCGTCCGGTATCCGCCGTTAGTTCACAGGGAACTAGACAATTTATTGAGGCAGTGTGCCCCCGTTACCAAATACCATCTAGGTTCCACTTCTCTAGGCAGGCGATACCGAGAATGTACACGGACGTCAGAAAAAGACTCACCAGTGTCCTAAAAAATGCAGTTGTACCCAATGTCCACTTAACCACGGACATGTGGACAAGTGGAGCAGGGCAGGGTCAGGACTATATGACTGTGACAGCCCACTGGGTAGATGTATGGACTCCCGCCGCAAGAACAGCAGCGGCGGCACCAGTAGCAGCATCTCGCAAACGCCAACTCTTTCCTAGGCAGGCTACGCTTTGTATCACCGCTTTCCAGAATACGCACACAGCTGAAAACCTCTTACGGCAACTGAGGAAGATCATCGCGGAATGGCTTACCCCAATTGGACTCTCCTGTGGATTTGTGGCATCGGACAACGCCAGCAATATTGTGTGTGCATTAAATATGGGCAAATTCCAGCACGTCCCATGTTTTGCACATACCTTGAATTTGGTGGTGCAGAATTTTTTAAAAAACGACAGGGGCGTGCAAGAGATGCTGTCGGTGGCCAGAAGAATTGCGGGACACTTTCGGCGTACAGGCACCACGTACAGAAGACTGGAGCACCACCAAAAACTACTGAACCTGCCCTGCCATCACCTGAAGCAAGAAGTGGTAACGAGGTGGAATTCAACCCTCTATATGCTTCAGAGGTTGGAGGAGCAGCAAAAGGCCATTCAAGCCTATACAATTGAGCACGATATAGGAGGTGGAATGCACCTGTCTCAAGCGCAGTGGAGAATGATTTCAACGTTGTGCAAGGTTCTGATGCCCTTTGAACTTGCCACACGTGAAGTCAGTTCAGACACTGCCAGCCTGAGTCAGGTCATTCCCCTCATCAGGCTTTTGCAGAAGAAGCTGGAGACATTGAAGGAGGAGCTAACACGGAGCGATTCCGCTAGGCATGTGGGACTTGTGGATGGAGCCCTTAATTCGCTTAACAAGGATTCACGGGTGGTCAATCTGTTGAAATCAGAGCACTACATTTTGGCCACCGTGCTCGATCCTAGATTTAAAGCCTACCTTGGATCTCTCTTTCCGGCAGACACAAGTCTGCTGGGGTTGAAAGACCTGCTGGTGAGAAAATTGTCAAGTCAAGCGGAACGCGACCTGTCAACATCTCCTCCTTCACATTCTCCCGCAACTGGGGGTGCGAGGAAAAGGCTCAGAATTCCGAGCCCACCCGCTGGCGGTGATGCAGGGCAGTCTGGAGCGACTGCTGATGCTGACATCTGGTCCGGACTGAAGGACCTGACAACGATTACGGATACGGACATGTCGTCTACTGGCACTGCATATGATTCTCTCCCCATTGAAAGAATGGTGGAGGATTATATGAGTGACCGCATCCAAGTAGGCACGTCAGACAGTCCGTACTTATACTGGCAGGAAAAAGAGGCAATTTGGAGGCCCTTGCACAAACTGGCTTTATTCTACCTAAGTTGCCCTCCCACAAGTGTGTACTCCGAAAGAGTGTTTAGTGCCGCCGCTCACCTTGTCAGCAATCGGCGTACGAGGTTACATCCAGAAAATGTGGAGAAGATGATGTTCATTAAAATGAATTATAATCAATTCCTCCGCGGAGACATTGACCAGCAGCAATTGCCTCCACAAAGTACACAGGGAGCTGAGATGGTGGATTCCAGTGGGGACGAATTGATAATCTGTGAGGAGGGGGATGTACACTGTGATATATCGGAGGATGATGATGAGGTGGACATCTTGCCTCTGTAGAGCCAGTTTGTGCAAGGAGAGATTAATTGCTTCTTTTTTGGTGGGGGTCCAAACCAACCCGTCATATCAGTCACAGTCGTGTGGCAGACCCTGTCACTGAAATGATGGGTTGGTTAAAGTGTGCATGTCCTGTTTATACAACATAAGGGTGGGTGGGAGGGCCCAAGGACAATTCCATCTTGCACCTCTTTTTTCTTTAATTTTTCTTTGCGTCATGTGCTGTTTGGGGAGGGTTTTTTGGAAGGGACATCCTGCGTGACACTGCAGTGACACTCCTAGATGGGCCCGGTGTTTGTGTCGGCCACTAGGGTCGCTTATCTTACTCACACAGCTACCTCATTGCGCCTCTTTTTTTCTTTGCGTCATGTGCTGTTTGGGGAGGGTTTTTGGAAGGGACATCCTGCGTGACACTGCAGTGCCACTCCTAGATGGGCCCGGTGTTTGTGTCGGCCACTAGGGTCGCTTATCTTACTCACACAGCTACCTCATTGCGCCTCTTTTTTTCTTTGCGTCATGTGCTGTTTGGGGAGGGTTTTTTGGAAGGGACATCCTGCGTGACACTGCAGTGACACTCCTAGATGGGCCCGGTGTTTGTGTCGGCCACTAGGGTCGCTTATCTTACTCACACAGCTACCTTATTGCGCCTCTTTTTTTCTTTGCGTCATGTGCTGTTTGGGGAGGGTTTTTTGGAAGGGACATCCTGCGTGACACTGCAGTGACACTCCTAGATGGGCCCGGTGTTTGTGTCGGCCACTAGGGTCGCTTATCTTACTCACACAGCTACCTCATTGCGCCTCTTTTTTTCTTTGCGTCATGTGCTGTTTGGGGAGGGTTTTTTGGAAGGGACATCCTGCGTGACACTGCAGTGCCACTCCTAGATGGGCCAGGTGTTTGTGTCGGCCACTAGGGTCGCTTAGCTTAGTCATCCAGCGACCTCGGTGCAAATTTTAGGACTAAAAATAATATTGTGAGGTGTGAGGTATTCAGAATAGACTGAAAATGAGTGGAAATGATGGTTTTTGAGGTTAATAATACTTTGGGATCAAAATGACCCCCAAATTCTATGATTTAAGCTGTTTTTTAGGTTTTTTGGAAAAAAACACCCGAATCCAAAACACACCCGAATCCGACAAAAAAAATTCGGTTAGGTTTTGCCAAAACGCGGTCGAACCCAAAACACGGCCGCGGAACCGAACCCAAAACCAAAACACAAAACCCGAAAAATTTCCGGCGCTCATCTCTAGTTGGAATATCTTGTATAAGCGACTCCTTATTTTGTCTATGTTGAAATTGTTGTTTTTGTAATTCTGCAGCACTTGCTGGACTGTGTTTAAAGTGGCCTACAACTTTTCTGCATTTGGCCAGGACATTGTCAAACGCACTGTTCTGCAGAGATACTGTGACAGAACGCTGGGGACTGTGCGCAGTGCAGGGGACATGTTCAAAAGGCAGGTGTCTTGCAGCAGCAATCATATTTCTTACACTATCTGTGCTAAGTGTGCCGACTTTATCTGAAATGTTCCACTCCTGTGCAACATAAATAAAATGTTCAGCGCACGTTTCAGCAAAATGTCTCTCTTCTGTTTTCATTACAGTCAGAGCATGTGAATGTAGCTCCCAGTGTTCATCAATATAATGCACTGTAACTCCGAGGTAATTATGGTTACCCAGCGATGTCCAGTAATCTCCAGTGAGAGCAACATGTGGTACACATTGTAACGCCATCGCTTTTGTAGTACTCTTCTTTTCATACAAGTCATGTATTCTTCTTGTGATGGTGCGTCTTGAGGGAGGCTCATACGTGCTGTCATTCGTTGCGATCCTAAGAACATTCCTCAGACCGACATCTTCGACAATACTAATTGGCCTGCAGTTTGTAGCTATCCACTTCGCTATGCTATTTGTTAGCTTTTCTTGCTTTTGTTTATCTATACTTCTCCCATACGCTGTATCCAATGTAGTCTGCCGAAGCTTGCCTCCACTGGTGTTTGTTTGAGTGGGTGAGTTGCTGGCATCAACGGTGTGTATTGCATTTAAGTGATACTTCAGACTCGAAGTACTCCGGTGATAAGAAAATTCAGCTTTGCAGTGTTTACAAATAACTTTGGTTTTATCAACTGTGCCATCTGGTAGAGATTTAAAATGAAAATGTCCATGTAAGATTTCGGTTCCTTTCTCCATTTTCTGTGAAAACATTTTTAAATAAATAAAATAAAATTTATAAAAAAAAAGTAAAACAAACTGTATTTTTTGTTTATAGCAGATTAGGCACCCCAGCAATAAAAGGGAGTATAATAGCTCAGCAGGGAGACCTTAATGAACGAAGGAGGCCCAAACTTCCACTAACTCTCCTGTTAATATAAGCAATATCAGCCCCAATGTACATAAACCCGTCACATCCAGTCCCACAGCGGCGTTGATAGAACTTGCGCGCACGCTGCGGAACCATTCTCATCCAGTCCCACAGCGGCACCCGCCAGAGAAGAGAAGGGCTGCCCTGCTCGCTGCAACCCACGCGACTGAGGTTTCTCCTCAGCCGCGTAACTAAGTTACCCAGTTCCGGCCAGCGCGTGCTACGGGATTCCACTCACCCAGTCCCACTGCTAATGTTCTAGCTTAGAACTCTTAGAGCTTAGGCTCTGTATAAAAACCAGTACTCACAGAGATATTGTGAAGATGTCTCGGTCTCAAGAGGTTATGGCGGCTGGCGGCTTCCTCCTCTCCGGCGGCATCCGGTGGCTTCCTCTTCTCCGGCGGCATCCAGCGGCTTCTCCATCAAGGGGGTCAGATGAATAACTGCTTCCGGCGGCTTCTTCCGGCGCAGCAGCATTAACGGCGTTAACAATATTATCACCGTTATTGCCTTATGGCGTTAACGCGTTAATAACGCGTTATCTTGCCCAGCACTAATATATATATATATATATATATATATACACAGGTTGAGTATCCCATAACCAAATATTCCGAAATACGGAATATTCCAAAATACGGACTTTTTTGAGTGAGTGAGATAGTGAAACCTTTGTTTTCTGATGGCTCAATGTACACAAACTTTGTTTAATACACAAAGTTATTAAAAAATATTGTATTAAATGACCTTCAGGCTGTGTGTATAAGGTGTATATGAAACATAAATGAATTGTGTGAATGTACACACACTTTGTTTAATGCACAAAGTTATAAAAATATTGGCTAAAATGACCTTCAGGCTGTGTGTATAAGGTGTATATGAAACATACATGCATTCTGTGCTTAGACTTAGGTCCCATCACCATGATATCTCATTATGATATGCAATTATTCCAAAATACGGGAAAATCCCATATCCAAAATACCTCTGGTCCCAAGCATTTTGGATAAGGGATACTCAACCTGTATATATATATAAGATAGATAGATAGATAGATAGATAGATAGATAGATAGATAGATAGATAGATAGATAGATAGATAGATAGATAGATAGCAAAAAGACAGCACGCAGTACAGAGAACAGAAAAATAGTTTAGTGGTGCAAGGTAGTGGCAATTGATATGAACACTCACTTTTCCCAAAAGAAAAAGAAAAGAGACCAGCACTGACATTTTAGATGAAATAAAAAAAGGGTTTATTTCTTACAGATCATCCATCTGGGTACAGTCCTAGTCATACAGCTCTGTGATATATATATATATATATATACACATTTACTATACCCTAAGGAAAGCAGTCATAAATGGCGAAAAGAAACAGAACAGCCATTGCCCAGTTTTAGACAATCTCTGTTCTTTACCATGTAGCACTCCACCTGTCCCTTCTACTATTTACAATTGAAAAAACATGCCTGGTGTAGCCAAAACCGTGTCATGTTTAACTGAGCTTTCACGTTCTGCAATGTTCCCAGCATTATAGCATAGTATGTACGTAATGAGTGCTTACATACAGCTCCCTTATACATGTATGAATTACATAATATAGACGTCTAGGAGTACAAGCACTTCTGATGATAGGCAAATTTAGAACATACATGCCTACTTGGGTAACTCCCCGGAAGGGTAAGTGCCCCGGAGACCCCTGCAGCCGCCAACTTACAAGAAATGGGCTGTATGTTAATTGTTTTTACGCAATATACACATTTTCATAATGTGTATATGAACAAAAAGGCATACACATTCATCCATACACGTGTACTCATAGCTATATACTTTTTTTTGCCCCATATGGCGCAAGACGTCTGGCATGATCTACGGGTGTTGCTTCCTGTGCTTAATAATATTTAAAATATAATTCTATATACATATGTGTATGTGAGCACATATGTATATAGAAATTTGTGCAGAGAGAGCTCCACTGGCGCACAGGTACAAGGAGAAATTGTCTATCTGATCTGGACATACAGGGGCAGATTTCAATTGGGAGCGAGGTTTAGCAAGGTATCAAACCCTGCTTACCCTGCTCCCAATTTTGGATTATCGTGGGTATGCACGTTCCTGATTCCCACGGTATCCATTTAAAAGAAAGAGTGGTTGCAGAGTTTTCAGCGCTGAAAACCCAGTGGCACATAAAAGAAATAAATAAAAGAATCCTACTCCCTGTCCGGAGGTCTCTGCGGCTCCAGGTGGTTTCTCCTCCATCTTCTGACGGGGAGGGGGCTTCTAGAAGTCCTGATGGCTGCTGGGAGGCTCTTGGGCTGGAGGGAGATGCAAGGGCTGCAGGAAGATGTAGTTTTCCCAGCGGCCGCTTCCAGAGGCGTCATACACACACACGGGGGTTTGGGGTTACATACACCGGGGTCACTCACATACACATTTTCCTGCACAGGAATAAGAATCTAAACAGGTAATAATCTTATTACCTGTTTAGATTCTTATTCCTGGCCAGGAAAATTCAAATGTATTGGGAGCATTTCACTGTGAGTGATTTAAATCTATACTGAACGCTCCCAATCCATTGGAATTTTCCTGGCCAGGTATATGAATCTAAACGGGTAATAAGAAATAACCTGTGCTATAATTAGTAACTTGGAGGAATATAGTTGCATGAGTAATCTGACTAGATTGCTTAGAAGATAAGCACGGATCTCTCGTGCGTATGCCCCCCAGCGATAGCTATGCGCGGCCCTGCGCATCGCTATCGCCAGTGCTAGATTGAGCCTGCATGCAGACTCAATCTAGCAGGTCACTCACTCCAGCGCTGTGTGAAGTGAGCGGCCCCCCGTTCCCCCCTCACTCAGCACACATCGCGCTGAGCTGTGTGGGGTGAGAGATGTGTGCTGAGGGTCTGAGATAGATCGCTCAGCACACATCTCTACCATGTGTACTCCCTTTAACATTGACATTTTATAGTTTATCTTACTAACCAGACTGCTTTCTAATATACATCTGACTCTGAGCCTAATTGCTGTGGATACTAACTACATAAAGCTTTGGGAGCAACTATAATATGGAAAGCATGCTTGAGTATTAAGGAAAATATGGACAACATGCTCTGAATACGCTGTCTATTCTGGTCAGTCAGAACACTGAGTATATCTAGAAGTTAATTATACTAAGCTTTTAATTATTTTCATGATTTGTTTATCTGTGGAAATACCGGCCGGTGATTGAATACATTAATGTTGTTTTAATACATTTTATTGGGTAATTAAATACCACTTCTTCACCAGCGCAGTCTTTATATATTTGTGTTTTGGTTTGGTGAGGGTTGTGTAATCCCTCTTAGACAGCTGCTGGAGAATTATACCCCTTTTTTCACTGCCAGTATATAACACGGGTTATTGCACATAAGCGTGCATAACCCGTGTTGCTGGTTGGTGTAAAAGTGTCGATGGAATAATCCGGGTCGAGTGACCCGGTATTCAAACTCGTGTAGTTTGCAGGGTTGAACACGGGTTCAACCCGGCAAACTGTGTAGTGTAAGCGGGAGCCAGGTCGCATCGACCCAGCTTCCCGTTCACAGTGATGTACAGGCAGCGCTTGGAGATCATGTGATCTCCAAGCTCCATCACCGCGGAACATCACCAACCTAGCAATATGCCAAGTTGGAGACTTCAGTGGGAAAGGGGGCTGACGCGGGTCGCAGCCGGGTAGCACCTGTGTCAGGCTCTCGTCTGTGACAAGTGATATTAGTATAAAAGTGGTATAAGTGTTAATTTACGGACTACAGTGCCAGTCTTTCAGTTCTTTTTGTTACCTCACATAGTCACCCTGCTGCAGAGGACCCGGCTTCAGAGAGTGACTGAATAAGCTAATTGGAAACTTACAATTACTTAATTAGTCCCCGGGGGGATGCTGCCAGGGTGCCAAAGCCCGGTGATTTTTCCTAAAAAAAGGAAAAATCAGGCTTGCTCTGGAGGTGCAAGAAAAAAGCCGCTGTGATGTCCTGCAATTGAATACCAAACCTAACAGCAGTGGGTTAAAACCTGTGCCGTGGGGATTTTTAAATTTCCCTGCCGGCAATTCGATTTTCCCCCTCCCCTTAGATTAGCAGCCTATAAAAGAAATATATATATATACACTCCTCACTTTATATGTGAGTAGCTGCACTTAACCAGGAATATGTCATGGTGGCTCACACGTAAATAAAATGTAGCAATAGTAGCGGAAAAACATAAGCCCCTAATAGTGTAGATCTAGTCACTTACCATACCACTAACCACACTCCTAATTTGGTGCGTGTAAAGTGCAGGTGCATAGTGATGTGAACATAAAATAAGAAAATCTGTTGCTTATCTTTTTGCGAGTTTCTTCGGTCACATGACCAACCATAGAATTCATATGTATATAGGTCCTTCCTATTATTAATTCACCTCTCCTTATCACTGGGGAAATGGAAGCAGTTGGGGAAGCGTAGGCCTACTACAGTAAGTGTGTGCTCACATAACTGCTATACAGCATGCACACATACAGAGACACCTTTTAGAAAGCTTTCTCTTGCTGGTGCTGGAGGTCTGGTGCAACAATACACCCTGGTGATGACTACAAGCAACCCTACATAACTGCTTGTGATTGGCTGACTGTGTATTATCCCTTCCATTTGATAGTACGTCACGTTACAACCATATATTTGTATCATTTAATTGCTATTAGTTTTGGACAACTGCAAGGAGGAAGACTCTCACTGCTTTTTTTTTTTTTTTTTTTTTAAACATTATTTAATTTGCCAACCTTCTGAGGAAACTTTCTAAGGAAAGAGTAACGCGTTAAGGTGAGAGTGCTGTGGCTCCATACATTTGTCCGCGCACACTGTTCTATTTTATCCCCGTGGAGAGGAGAAGCAGGCACCTTATATATTACCATCGCCGCATTCAGCCACGAGACCCCATACTGCCCAACACAGCGCAGAAGTGTTGACCGAGTGGTGCTGTCCGTCAGTGATTACAAGTAAGACTCCAAGGGCTGATCTGCCTATATTGCCTAGCGAGCTATCACTTATATCAATAAGATGGAGCGCTATTGCCGGTGACTGAGCCATGGACAAGTGGCTGCTAAGAGGATAAAGAATAAGCCAGCGTGCTTTAGACACTAAACTAACCAGAAGGTCCAGTTACCGCTTTATTATTATGATACGGGTGCACCATACAGGACCATTTAACATATGTACAACACCCCATTTATACACCTATTGGAGTGAGTGTTACATTCAATCATTCCAGCAGCGGACCCACTGGGGCAGCCACGGATATATACCAGCTGTCTACCCACTGGGGTATCATATCCATATCCATTTGTGGTCTTTCATTAGAAATGTGTGCAGATATTAATCATCCTCTTTACATAGGAGTCATTTATTATGTACCCACGGTTCAAATTGGATATAATATTTTGTTGACTTATATGCCATTTCATAAATTTACTGTACATTCCATTTTTATTGTGAAATATTTATGCTAATGTGAATTTGTATGTAATACATTTGACTGAATATTATATATGAGTTGGATTTTGAATTATTGGTTCAACTGTGAGAACTAGGCCTTAATAGGGAAGTGGTTAACTCCTGGTTAGCAGCCGATCTCCTCTTGATTAAATACTGTGAGGGCGCACTGATGAGTTTTATTGTGTTTTAGCATTATTTAAATTCTATTATATTGTGTACAGCTAGGGTAATGTGACTTTAGTATTTACTATTAACATTGGGACTGATTCAGAGCTGTACGCAAAACCGATGCTGCGATTCTGGTTATGTGCAGAATGGGTCCTGCAAGATCACACAGTGCCCACATGTCGCAGCATGACTGACATCTTGTGCCCAGTCTGAGTACGTTTATGCGACCATCCCATTATCTGATGCTTCGTCTTCAGGGTACAGCACTCTGATGTGCGATACCGGCAGGAGGCATTTCAGACGCTCTTGTGGCATTAGCATATTATATGTACAGTATTGCAACTATGAATCAGGCCCATTGTCAAGCCACATTTCTACATTAACGTATGGTGGATAAGCTTATACCCCTGATGACTGTACCTCCTAACAAACCCAACTTCAGTGTGACAGTCCTATATTTTGGAGACTGTGATGCTGTTTCATGATTAGCTCATTCACCATGGTGTCTTACTGCGTTGCATGTCCACAAGTGACATGGCTGCATCCAGGGTCATTTCTAGGGGTGGGCAAGCTATGTAATCATACGGGGAGCCCACCAGCCCCCAATCCCTGCTGGCTGCTGTGCTGTCAATCAGTCCACCACTGCTGGAGACCTGCTCAAGCGGCCGACCCACCAGCCCGGCTTCCTGTGTACCTGCATTTTTTTCTGTACACACTGGGCCTGATATTGGCTAGAAACAGCCCTGGATGCATCCACTATAATACGGACACAGCCACAGCCACAGCCACGCTCCCTTCCAACTTCTGGATCTACCAATGGTGAGAGCTATGCTGCAACATCTGAGCTGGATGTATCAGAACGGTGTGCAGCATTTGCTGGGCTGCTGGGAAGTGTCTGCTGCACAGTCTCTGCTCACTTCCTGCCTGATACGTCACTGCATTGATATATATAGGAGGCAGCGGTAGTGGGGAGGAGAAATGTATTGGAGGGGACGGGATGATCGCTTCTGCTTTAAACATACTTCTTTTAGAATTGTAACATATTGGTACCGGAAACACGGCTGCAATATATGCAGTGTGGACATAAATGATTGTCACCATATGGATATAAATCTACTATTTTATTTTCTACTGTATCTTTTCCTACAAACAATCATAAGAATGAGCTTCTGTCTTCTTTCTAAAGTTGGAAGTTATGATGCCACAGGTGATCAGCCAATGAGAGTTCAGAATACTTAAAAATTTATAATTTACGATGTATAATCTAAAGCACGATTCACAGTGAGAACCTCTATCTTTTGGCTTTATGTCATTATTTGTATTATTTATAAACCATCATATAGCCTATATGACTTTTGTATAGAAAGATCACGTTCTCTGTATATGTGATGTTAGTATTAGGAAACATTTTGCTATCGATTTGAACAATTTACAAGATGCAGATAGGCGCACCCTGGGGTAATATGGGTTATTTGTTCAAATATAATTTTTGTGTTCAGAGATTCAAATCCTTCCTTTTAAAACAGAACAGAGTTCCTCTTATTCACCATGTAATGTATGTGGCAATATGCAAGAAAGCCTGGATGCATGTTTTGCAGGTCTCCTCACAGAATCGCAAGTCTGGGGTTGTGAGGGTTGTCTGCGATTCTGTGAGGAGACCTGCAAAACATGCATCCAGGCTTTCTTGCATATTGCCACATACATTACATGGTGAATAAGAGGAACTCTGTTCTGTTTTAAAAGGAAGGATTTGAATCTCTGAACACAAAAATTATATTTGAACAAATAACCCATATTACCCCAGGGTGCGCCTATCTGCATCTTGTAAATTGTTCAAATACGTTCTTTGGAAGTGGGGGTGACCACTTCGGCAGACGGTGCAGCACTGCTGACTTGGAGCGCTGGTTTGAAAACATTTCTTTAAATTTTGCTATCGATGCAGATATAGCTTTTTTCAGTTTAGAATATATTTAATTAAGTGAAAGACTATTTCAGTTGTTTCTAGTTTCTTGTTTCTAGTCACTTTGTAAAGATATTGGGGGTCATTCCGAGTTGATCGCTCGCTAGCAGTTTTTAGCAGCCATGCAAATGCATAGTCGCCGTGTATTTTCGCTTTGCAGGAGTGCGAACGCCTGTGCAGCCGAGCGGCAGCAAACACATTTTGTGCAAAACAA
Source organism: Pseudophryne corroboree (assembly GCF_028390025.1). NCBI lineage: Eukaryota > Metazoa > Chordata > Amphibia > Anura > Myobatrachidae > Pseudophryne > Pseudophryne corroboree. The sequence continues at coordinate 537,849,046 of NC_086445.1, forward strand.
GACCAGCCCTGTAGTTACTTATCCTGTGCGATAATTGCTGCGACGAGTGACACGGTAATGACATCAGATACCCGCCCAGCAAACTCCCAGCCACGCCTGCGTTTTTCCAAACACTCCCAGAAAACGGTCAGTTGACACCCAGAAACTCCCACTTCCTGTCAATCTTTTTGCGACCACCAGTGCGACTGAAAGCATCGCTAGAACCTGTGCAAAACCATGATGCTCAATGTACCTGTAAGTCGCGTGTGAGAATTGCGGTGCATACGCATGCGCATATTTGCTATTTTTTTAACTGATCGCTGCTCTGCGAAAAACGGCAGAGAGTGATCAACTTGGAATGACCCCCTTGTTCAAATCTTCCTAACATGATATCTGTAGCTTAATGATCAAAGGGCCTATTTATCACCATCCGCATCTTGGATGCGGATGTCAAGTGATAAAATCGCCCAAACTCACACTGCAATAATTGATAACATTGCAGGGATGTATCAATTATTCCATGCAGGGACAGAGCTTGCGGTCAAGTTCTGTCCCTGCGATGCCTCTTTGCAGCATCATCGGGGTATTTTTTAAAATACCCTGATGTCCTGCTGCGCATGCGCCGCCCCCGCCGTCTTTGCCGCTACCGCCGCCGCCCAGTCGCCCCCCTCCGTCCTGACCGCCACGGACCTTCCCCAGCAGGATTATATACTCACCTGTCCAGGGAGCCGGTTTGCGCTGCTTCTGCTGGGCTGCCGAGTGCCACTTTGTAGCATCATTTTACTGCACCTGGGTCACATTGCAGCATATGGGGGACCCGGCGCCTGGCAAAGCTCAGCAGAGCAGCGGACATTGGCTCCATGGACAGGCGAGTATGTTTTGGGGGTTTTTTTTACTTTTATTTTCTTTTTTACACTTTGATCAGTTTGTGTGTCTATCGGACACACAGAGCTGATCACTGGAGCCGGGTTCCGCACAGCTTTCTCTGCCAGGGGCAGAGAAAGCTGGACAAATGCCTCCCTATCGCAGTGCTGCCCTGTAATCATTATTATCACAGGGCACATTGCAGTATTTTTTCACATTTTTTGTTTTTACTAAATCTGGTCAGATCGCATTTTCCATTATAAATATGGGGAATGCGATGTGGCTTACTAAAAAAAGTGAATTAAAAGGTTTGGAGCAGTTTTTCATGAAAACTGCTCCAAATGCCCTTTAATACATTTAAGTGATACTAAAATAATGTGAAAAGTGTGTGAAAACACCCTTTTAATCATTATTTTAGTAAAAATAATGTTAATAAATAGACCTCTTAGTGACATAAGATCTTCCTGGCATCTGGGGACATCAGAAGGTAGCCTGGCATCACTCATCACTGTACTCACCCCAGGGCACTATTTATTAATGTGATATCACCAACCAGACATCAAGAGATATCTTGTTCTATCTTATATCACTTTCACTGAGAAGAGGAACTTGTCCTAATACGTTTTGCTGCTCTGGTGCAGTGGGAGCAACAATGGGCCTAATTCAGACCTGATCATAGCAGCAACATTTTTCTCTAATGGGCAAAACCATGTGCACTGCAGGAGGCAGATAAAACATGTACAGAGAGAGTCAGGTTTGGGTGTGTCATGTTCAAACTGCAATCTAAATTGCAGTGTAAATATAAAGCTGCCAATGTTTACCCTGCACAGAAACAAAATAACCCACCCAAATTTAACTCTCTCTGCACATGTTATATCTGCCCCCCTCCCCTGCAGTGCACATGGTTTTGCCTATTAGAGAAAGATTTCTATTAGAATTTTCACCCCTTTTTCTCTGCGTGTTGCAGCTATCTATCGCCCATCTGGGCAACCCAAAGAGTTTCTGGAAGATTTTTCTGCTTGGCTCCCTTACTTTTTATCCTCTGACATCACCATCAGTATGGGTGATTTCAACATCTCTATTGACAGTCCACAATCTCCCCATGCCTCCAAACTACTCACTCTAACCTCCTCTCTTGGCCTTTCCCAATGGACTGACTCCTCTACTCATCAGGAGGGCCATTGCTTTGATCTTGTATTCACCAGACTATGCTCTGTTTCTGAACTCACTAACACTCCTTTCCCTCTCTCAGATCACAACCTTATCACCTGCATGCTCTCCTCCATTACTTCAAACTCAATGTCCCTGAAGTCTACCAAGCTTCCTCTAACCCGCAGAAATATTAACGCTATTCATTTTCAACAACTATCTACTTCCCTGCAACCACTGCTCTCACCAATTTCTAAATTCACCTCTCCTGAGACTGCTGTATCACACCTTAACCAAACTCTACAAACAGCACTTGATGAAGTGGCTTCGGTTACCCATCACACTCCACGAAGACTTAGATGTCAACCTTGGCACTCTAAATACACAAGACAAAAAAGGGGGGGTTTGAGGCTGCGCTATATTTGATCAATATGACAACAATTGTATTAGAATTAATAAAAGCACATTTTATTCCTAAAAACAATATTGTAAGTTTCAATTAAAAAATTAATACATATTAAAAAATGCATGCATATCAGAAACAGATAATTGATGCTATATGTTTTATCCAAAGCGCCCGAGCACCCTTGGGTAACCCATTTCTTTGCATGTAAATACACAAGACACCTACAAAAACTCTCATGTAAAGTAGAACGCCAGTCGCGTAAATCTTGTAGTTCAAGTGACTTTCTCTGCTGGTGCTTTACCCAGATTGCAGATTCTCTGGGGTTCCCTCTGATGTGACTCACTCGGATCATTCACAGTATTCAGGCTCCCTCTGCTGGTGATTCCCTTTTATTGCAGACACACTGGATACCTGTGTATGTATTGAGATGATCGTCCCCGGCCCAGTCACCATGAAAACGCGTTTATCCGCCTTCTAATCACCTCAGCAGCTTCCTCAGGAACTCGGGGATGATCACCTCAATACATCTGTATAATCCATCAATTTGTGGTGTAACCAGTGTGTCTGCAATAAAAGGGAATCACCAGCAGAGGGAGCCTGAATACTGTGAATGAGCCAAGTGAGTCACATCAGAGGGAACCCCAGAGAATCTGAAATCTGGGTAAAGCACCAGCAGAGGGAGTTTGATCACCGGACAAACACAAGCATCCTACTAAATGAGAGGTGACGCAAAGGCAAAATCTACATGGTAATTTCCATATATTTCATCAAGTGTGTGCACACATTTAAAAGCAGGAACCGAACCAAAGGTGGGACTTGTGAGTATAAAAAGCTCTATAAAACAGCCTCAAGTTGTTTCATATATAGTCCATCGGACATTTTTAGTAGTGGTCACATATATATACTGGATCAAAGTGAAAGAGCCTCCATCCATATGAGTATAAAAGTCATTAATGGACATTTCTGTTGATGTTACATATGAGATATATTTGAACAGCCTAATGTATATGTGATACTAGAATCTATATGAATTATGAGTTTTAATATAAATTTAAATCATGTTGATGATGTGTTGCTCAAAAGTGTTTTATTATATGCTGCAGCATTATATATTTTTATAAATATAAAAAACTATTATATATAAAAATTCTATAAACTTCATTAATAGTTTGAATTGTCTCCTTTAAATTGGTACAAACAGTGCTCCTTTTTTTGCAGGGAATTCATCCCCTGCAATTATTGTTGTTTTCTGTAATATATAAGTAATGCAATTATCCTTATAATTAGGAGCAGCAGTTTTTACTAGAGATGAGCGCCGGAAATTTTTCGGGTTTTGTGTTTTGGTTTTGGGTTCGGTTCCGCGGCCGTGTTTTGGGTTCGACCGCGTTTTGGCAAAACCTCACCGAATTTTTTTTGTCGGATTCGGGTGTGTTTTGGATTCGGGTGTTTTTTTCAAAAAACCCTAAAAAACAGCTTAAATCATAGAATTTGGGGGTCATTTTGATCCCAAAGTATTATTAACCTCAAAAACCATAATTTACACTCATTTTCAGTCTATTCTGAATACCTCACACCTCACAATATTATTTTTAGTCCTAAAATTTGCACCGAGGTCGCTGTGTGAGTAAGATAAGCGACCCTAGTGGCCGACACAAACACCGGGCCCATCTAGGAGTGGCACTGCAGTGTCACGCAGGATGTCCCTTCCAAAAAACCCTCCCCAAACAGCACATGACGCAAAGAAAAAAAGAGGCGCAATGAGGTAGCTGTGTGAGTAAGATAAGCGACCCTAGTGGCCGACACAAACACCGGGCCCATCTAGGAGTGGCACTGCAGTGTCACGCAGGATGTCCCTTCCAAAAAACCCTCCCCAAACAGCACATGACGCAAAGAAAAAAAGAGGCGCAATGAGGTAGCTGACTGTGTGAGTCAGATAAGCGACCCTAGTGGCCGACACAAACACCGGGCCCATCTAGGAGTGGCACTGCAGTGTCACGCAGGATGGCCCTTCCAAAAAACCCTCCCCAAACAGCACATGACGCAAAGAAAAAAAGAGGCGCAATGAGGTAGCTGACTGTGTGAGTAAGATAAGCGACCCTAGTGGCCGACACAAACACCGGGCCCATCTAGGAGTGGCACTGCAGTGTCACGCAGGATGGCCCTTCCAAAAAACCCTCCCCAAACAGCACATGACGCAAAGAAAAAAAGAGGCGCAATGAGGTAGCTGACTGTGTGAGTAAGATAAGCGACCCTAGTGGCCGACACAAACACCGGGCCCATCTAGGAGTGGCACTGCAGTGTCACGCAGGATGGCCCTTCCAAAAAACCCTCCCCAAACAGCACATGACGCAAAGAAAAAAAGAGGCGCAATGAGGTAGCTGACTGTGTGAGTAAGATAAGCGACCCTAGTGGCCGACACAAACACCGGGCCCATCTAGGAGTGGCACTGCAGTGTCACGCAGGATGGCCCTTCCAAAAAACCCTCCCCAAACAGCACATGACGCAAAGAAAAATAAAAGAAAAAAGAGGTGCAAGATGGAATTGTCCTTGGGCCCTCCCACCCACCCTTATGTTGTATAAACAGGACATGCACACTTTAACCAACCCATCATTTCAGTGACAGGGTCTGCCACACGACTGTGACTGATATGACGGGTTGGTTTGGACCCCCCCCAAAAAAGAAGCAATTAATCTCTCCTTGCACAAACTGGCTCTACAGAGGCAAGATGTCCACCTCATCATCATCCTCCGATATATCACCGTGTACATCCCCCTCCTCACAGATTATCAATTCGTCCCCACTGGAATCCACCATCTCAGCTCCCTGTGTACTTTGTGGAGGCAATTGCTGCTGGTCAATGTCTCAGCGGAGGAATTGATTATAATTCATTTTAATGAACATCATCTTCTCCACATTTTCTGGATGTAACCTCGTACGCCGATTGCTGACAAGGTGAGCGGCGGCACTAAACACTCTTTCGGAGTACACACTTGTGGGAGGGCAACTTAGGTAGAATAAAGCCAGTTTGTGCAAGGGCCTCCAAATTGCCTCTTTTTCCTGCCAGTATAAGTACGGACTGTGTGACGTGCCTACTTGGATGCGGTCACTCATATAATCCTCCACCATTCTTTCAATGTTGAGAGAATCATATGCAGTGACAGTAGACGACATGTCCGTAATCGTTGTCAGGTCCTTCAGTCCGGACCAGATGTCAGCATCAGCAGTCGCTCCAGACTGCCCTGCATCACCGCCAGCGGGTGGGCTCGGAATTCTGAGCCTTTTCCTCGCACCCCCAGTTGCGGGAGAATGTGAAGGAGGAGATGTTGACAGGTCGCGTTCCGCTTGACTTGACAATTTTCTCACCAGCAGGTCTTTCAACCCCAGCAGACTTGTGTCTGCCGGAAAGAGAGATCCAAGGTAGGTTTTAAATCTAGGATCGAGCACGGTGGCCAAAATGTAGTGCTCTGATTTCAACAGATTGACCACCCGTGAATCCTTGTTAAGCGAATTAAGGGCTCCATCCACAAGTCCCACATGCCTAGCGGAATCGCTCCGTGTTAGCTCCTCCTTCAATGTCTCCAGCTTCTTCTGCAAAAGCCTGATGAGGGGAATGACCTGACTCAGGCTGGCAGTGTCTGAACTGACTTCACGTGTGGCAAGTTCAAAGGGCATCAGAACCTTGCACAACGTTGAAATCATTCTCCACTGCACTTGAGACAGGTGCATTCCACCTCCTATATCGTGCTCAATTGTATAGGCTTGAATGGCCTTTTGCTGCTCCTCCAACCTCTGAAGCATATAGAGGGTTGAATTCCACCTCGTTACCACTTCTTGCTTCAGATGATGGCAGGGCAGGTTCAGTAGTTTTTGGTGGTGCTCCAGTCTTCTGTACGTGGTGCCTGTACGCCGAAAGTGTCCCGCAATTCTTCTGGCCACCGACAGCATCTCTTGCACGCCCCTGTCGTTTTTTTAAAAATTCTGCACCACCAAATTCAAGGTATGTGCAAAACATGGAACGTGCTGGAATTTGCCCATATTTAATGCACACACAATATTGCTGGCGTTGTCCGATGCCACAAATCCACAGGAGAGTCCAATTGGGGTAAGCCATTCTGCGATGATCTTCCTCAGTTGCCGTAAGAGGTTTTTAGCTGTGTGCGTATTCTGAAAAGCGGTGATACAAAGCGTAGCCTGCCTAGGAAAGAGTTGGCGTTTGCGAGATGCTGCTACTGGTGCCGCCGCTGCTGTTCTTGCGGCGGGAGTCCATACATCTACCCAGTGGGCTGTCACAGTCATATAGTCCTGACCCTGCCCTGCTCCACTTGTCCACATGTCCGTGGTTAAGTGGACATTGGGTACAACTGCATTTTTTAGGACACTGGTGAGTCTTTTTCTGACGTCCGTGTACATTCTCGGTATCGCCTGCCTACAGAAGTGGAACCTAGATGGTATTTGGTAACGGGGGCACACTGCCTCAATAAATTGTCTAGTTCCCTGTGAACTAACGGCGGATACCGGACGCACGTCTAACACCAACATAGTTGTCAAGGCCTCAGTTATCCGCTTTGCAGCAGGATGACTGCTGTGATATTTCATCTTCCTCGCAAAGGACTGTTGGACAGTCAATTGCTTACTGGAAGTAGTACAAGTGGGCTTACGACTTCCCCTCTGGGATGACCATCGACTCCCAGCAGCAACAACAGCAGCGCCAGCAGCAGTAGGCGTTACACGCAAGGATGCATCGGAGGAATCCCAGGCAGGAGAGGACTCGTCAGAATTGCCAGTGACATGGCCTGCAGGACTATTGGCATTCCTGGGGAAGGAGGAAATTGACACTGAGGGAGTTGGTGGGGTGGTTTGCGTGAGCTTGGTTACAAGAGGAAGGGATTTACTGGTCAGTGGACTGCTTCCGCTGTCGCCCAAAGTTTTTGAACTTGTCACTGACTTATTATGAATGCGCTGCAGGTGACGTATAAGGGAGGATGTTCCGAGGTGGTTAACGTCCTTACCCCTACTTATTACAGCTTGACAAAGGGAACACACGGCTTGACAAATGTTGTCCGCATTTCTGGTGAAATACTTCCACACCGAAGAGCTGATTTTTTTGGTATTTTCACCAGGCATGTCAACGGCCATATTCCTCCCACGGACAACAGGTGTCTCCCCGGGTGCCTGACTTAAACAAACCACCTCACCATCAGAATCCTCCTGGTCAATTTCCTCCCCAGCGCCAGCAACACCCATATCCTCCTCATCCTGGTGTACTTCAACACTGACATCTTCAATCTGACTATCAGGAACTGGACTGCGGGTGCTCCTTCCAGCACTTGCAGGGGGCGTGCAAATGGTGGAAGGCGCATGCTCTTCACGTCCAGTGTTGGGAAGGTCAGGCATCGCAACCGACACAATTGGACTCTCCTTGTGGATTTGGGATTTCGAAGAACGCACAGTTCTTTGCGGTGCTTTTGCCAGCTTGAGTCTTTTCAGTTTTCTAGCGAGAGGCTGAGTGCTTCCATCCTCATGTGAAGCTGAACCACTAGCCATGAACATAGGCCAGGGCCTCAGCCGTTCCTTGCCACTCCGTGTGGTAAATGGCATATTGGCAAGTTTACGCTTCTCCTCCGACAATTTTATTTTAGGTTTTGGAGTCCTTTTTTTACTGATATTTGGTGTTTTGGATTTGACATGCTCTGTACTATGACATTGGGCATCGGCCTTGGCAGACGACGTTGCTGGCATTTCATCGTCTCGGCCATGACTAGTGGCAGCAGCTTCAGCACGAGGTGGAAGTGGATCTTGATCTTTCCCTAATTTTGGAACCTCAACATTTTTGTTCTCCATATTTTAATAGGCACAACTAAAAGGCACCTCAGGTAAACAATGGAGATGGATGGATACTAGTATACAATTATGGATGGACTGCCGAGTGCCGACACAGAGGTAGCTACAGCCGTGGACTATTGTACTGTACTGTGTCTGCTGCTAATATAGACTGGATGATAATGAGATGTAGTATGTATGTATAAAGAAGAAAGAAAAAAAACCACGGGTAGGTGGTATACAATTATGGATGGACTGCCGAGTGCCGACACAGAGGTAGCTACAGCCGTGGACTACTGTACTGTGTCTGCTGCTAATATAGACTGGTTGATAAAGAGATGTAGTATGTATGTATAAAGAAGAAAGAAAAAAAAAACCACGGGTAGGTGGTATACAATTATGGATGGACTGCCGAGTGCCGACACAGAGGTAGCTACAGCCGTGGACTACTGTACTGTGTCTGCTGCTAATATAGACTGGTTGATAAAGAGATGTAGTATGTATGTATAAAGAAGAAAGAAAAAAAAACCACGGGTAGGTGGTATACAATTATGGACGGACTGCCGAGTGCCGACACAGAGGTAGCTACAGCCGTGGACTACCGTACTGTACTGTGTCTGCTGCTAATATAGACTGGTTGATAAAGAGATGTAGTATGTATGTATAAAGAAGAAAGAAAAAAAAACCACGGGTAGGTGGTATACAATTATGGATGGACTGCCGAGTGCCGACACAGAGGTAGCTACAGCCGTGGACTACTGTACTGTGTCTGCTGCTAATATAGACTGGTTGATAAAGAGATGTAGTATGTATGTATGAAGAAGAAAGAAAAAAAAACCACGGGTAGGTGGTATACAATTATGGATGGACTGCCGAGTGCCGACACAGAGGTAGCTACAGCCGTGGACTACTGTACTGTGTCTGCTGCTAATATAGACTGGTTGATAAAGAGATGTAGTATGTATGTATAAAGAAGAAAGAAAAAAAAACCACGGGTAGGTGGTATACAATTATGGATGGACTGCCGAGTGCCGACACAGAGGTAGCTACAGCCGTGAACTACCGTACTGTGTCTGCTGCGACTGGATGATAAATAATGATATAAAAAATATATATATATCACTACTGCAGCCGGACAGGTATATATTATATAATGACGGACCTGCTGGACACTGTCTGTCAGCAGAATGAGTTTTTTATAGAATAAAAAAAAAAACACCACACAAGTCACACGACGAGTGTTTAACTTTTTCAGGCAATCACAATATAGTATACTACTAACTATACTGGTGGTCAGTGTGGTCAGGTCACTGGTCAGTCACACTGGCAGTGGCACTCCTGCAGCAAAAGTGTGCACTGTTTAATTTTAATAATATGTACTCCTGGCTCCTGCTATAACCTATAACTGGCACTGCTCCCCAGTCTCCCCCACAATTATAAGCTGTGTGAGCACAGTCAGATATATACATAGATGATGCAGCACACTGGGCTGAGCAGTGCACACAGATATGGTATGTGACTGAGTCACTGTGTATCGTTTTTTTCAGGCAGAGAACGGATTATATTAAATAAAACTGCACTGTCTGGTGGTCACTGTGGTCAGTCACTACTAAACTCTGCACTCTCTACAGTACTCCTAAGCTCCAGTAAATCAAGTGTATCTGTCTCAAATCAATCTCACTCTCTCTCTTCTAATCTAAATGGAGAGGACGCCAGCCACGTCCTCTCCCTATCAATCTCAATGCACGTGTGAAAATGGCGGCGACGCGCGGCTCCTTATATAGAATCCGAGTCTCGCGAGAATCCGACAGCGTCATGATGACGTTCGGGCGCGCTCGGGTTAACCGAGCAAGGCGGGAAGATCCGAGTCGCTCGGACCCGTGAAAAAAAACATGAAGTTCGGGCGGGTTCGGATTCCGAGGAACCGAACCCGCTCATCTCTAGTTTTTACCTTTATTAAATCTCCACTCTTCAGCGGGACTGGCACCTTGGTGTGTGTGCATATGCTGATACACTTAGTGTGGAAGCACGTGTACACAGTATTAAGACCATTGTATGTTTGCATACCTATAAATACTATGTGCAACTTTGTATTCAAACTAGTGGTCCCAACAACGGGACTCTTTATCTCATTATTTTTTTATGAACACGTGTTATGCATGTGACTCTATATAAGGGTCCCAGGGGGTCATTCCAAGTTGATCGCTCGCTAGCTAGTTTTAGCAGCCGGGCAAACGCTATGCCGCCGCCCACTGGGGAGTGTATTTTAGCTTAGCAGAAGTGCGAACGCATGTGTATCTGAGCTCTGCAAAAACAGTTTGTGCAGTTTCAGAGTAGCTCTGAACCTACTCAGCTCTTGCGATCACTTCAGCCTATTCGTATCTGGATTTGACGTCATACACCCGTTCAGCGAACGCCCAGCCACGCCTGCGTTTTTTCAGACACGCCTGCATTTTTGCAAACACTCCCTGAAAACGGTCAGTTGACACCCAGAAACGCCCCCTTCCTGTCAATCTTCTTGCGACCGCAAGTGCGCTTGAAAACTTTGCTAGAACCTGTGCAAAACAACAAATGCTTTTGTACCCGTACGTCGCGCCTGCGCATTGCGGTGCATACGCATGCGCAGAAATGCAGATTTTTAGCCTGATCGCTGCGCTGCGAACAATGGCAGCTAGTGATCAACTCGGAATTACCCCCCAGTCTGCACTACACATCTACGTTGCTAAGGGCAACCGCTCCTTTCTAGAGGAGAAGTGTTATTTTATCTAACACACTACACACATTGGAGTAAGGTATTTTTGTGAGACTAAATACATAAACCATCATGTTAATTGTTCATATCAAAATTCAGTTACTATTAACAGATGCTGAAATTATTTTTTAACTGTAGCCTAATTATTAGTCATCACCCGTTCTTATGGGGATTTATCTATAGCTGTGGCACCGCGGATGTGAGAATATTTTAGTCAGACCTTAGGATACCCACTTTATTATACCATCTTTCTCGACCGCTGTCCTCCTGTACTATAGGGCAATGATAAACCATCTATACGGCTAATGTTACTTGGGACACATGATGTTCCCTTTTCTGACATCGCCCATACCTTACATCTTGGCTATCAATACAGAGAAAAGGAGAAAGAAGACTTCTTTTTTTGGCGCACTCTTAAAGATTCAATTAGAAACTAAAAGCATTGTTAAGTAATTGACTTAATGTATTAAAACATCACTTTTATTACTTTACCTTAAAATAAAATCTACAAACAAACACACATGAAAAAGCATTAATATTCTAAAATCACAAATGGGGTGACGGGGCAGCCTTTTTACTTGTAACAGTCCCTGTATTGGACTGACCTCAGCATATCCTGGAGGAAAAGTGCACCCTACGAGCAATAACTACACCTCACATATGATAATCACATATTGCTGACAATAGGGTCTGAATAAATACTAATATAGTGGCTGGTGTGGACAGAAGGCCAGACAAAAGGGGATAGGCAAAAGGTGTGACAGTAATAGGTGAATCTGCTGTCAACGTTAGACTGGAGTTGCCGGGTGGTTGACCTACTTAACCGGGTATTCCCTGGTTCTTGGCTATCAAGCATGAAATCATTGGACAAGAAACAGTCCATTACTATCTGGACATTTGATACCGGAGAAGGACTTGCCTAAACTAGTTTTAACGCGTATATAGAGTACATCTCTTTTTGCACTACAAATTTGATTTGCCACTGATGACAGTACTCTGCCTTAAGCTATCGCATACATTAGAACAGGGTAATTTGGTGGAGTCAAGGGCATCAACCATCATTCATGTCCCCGTGGCTTAAATTACAATCCATATTTTGATAGCGATCACAGACACAGCCCTTTTACGTCAGCTCCATATAAGCTGTCTCCCGCTTCCACGGGAATTTGCTCATGACGATTATACCCTAAATACATTTATTATTGTGTCACACTTTTCTGACACATTAAAAAATCTTTTTTGCTCGATCGTTACTTTCTCTGTATAGAACAATGATCGACCACATCTATGTATACTAGAGATGGCTACTGACTCACTGTCTCAACACAGTGACTCGAATCATCAGGAAGTGTGAATGATTCGAGTCACTCACTGTTTAATGAGTCGAGACAGCTGCAGCAGCAGCCTCTCTCAGATGGAGGAAACTCAGTGTGTCCTTCAGTCAGTGTGTTCTGCTGAGTGTCTTTAGCTGTGATTGGCCAGAGGCTATACCAGGTGACACCCACTGGGAGGGGGGAGGGAGCAGTCACGACTCACCAGTCAGTGAGTGCTGTGCTGCTGTGCCTGATCCATGTCATGAATCATGATTCATCCTGAGTCTGCCAGTGAGTTGAGACAGTTGTACACTGTGTAGACTCAGTGACTCAGTGGATGGATCTGATTCATGCAGCATAAGCCTGCAGGAGGTGGAGCCCCTGTGGTACAGGGCTCTCAGCTCAGTGCTCACTGATCCTGCTCAGTGCATACCTCCCGACTGTCCCGATTTTCGCGGGACAGTCCCGTTTTTTGGGGACTGTCCCGCTGTCCCACCCGTGGGCCACAGTGTCCCGCGGTGGGGGGGGGGGGGCAGTTGGGAGGCTCTGTCAATCGCTGCTCTGCTTAGCAGAGCAGCGGTGAATAGACGCTCTGCGCATGCGCACAGCGTCTATTCACTGGAGACAGAGGGAGAGGGAGCATGCCAGCGGCTCACAGAGCGCTGGGCATGCCCCCTCGGTGACGAAAACGGAGGCGTGGCTCGCGATCACGGTCCTCCCCCGAAGCCACGCCCCTTATCAAAGACCACGCCCCCTTTTCGGGAGCGCGCTCTCGCCGCGCGAGTGTCCCGCTCCCCAAAGAAGCAAAGTTGGGAGGTATGCCAGTGTGATTGTGGGTGTCAAACTCCCTGGAGGCTAAATAGTGGATAATATAATAAATCCAAGTCCACCTAAGAATAAGCCCACCTAAAATAACCAATTAGCAAAGTATGCAAAGTAAAAAAAAAATGTTTTTTTTTGTTTAGTTACAGACTGAATGATGTGTTTCATGGCTGTTAAGCTTTCTCTCCTCAGCCAGAAGTAATGTGCATATTCTGTAACTAGTATGCAATAAGTGGTTATTAATAATATATCAACATAACAGTGAATCTATGTTAATATATTATTAACAATCAGTGCATAAGCAGCTGCCTCCCCCAGATACACTGCACAATCACTGCAGCTGAATAACTCCCTCCATGAGTCCAGCACTGATCTGCCAACACTGGCAACTCACTGATTCATGTGCAGTCTCTGCAACACATTCCAGTACAAATGAGTCATGACTCATGTGCCGAGACACTGACTCGAGACACTTCACAGAACTGAGTCATGTGTCTCAACTCAGTTCAGTGAATCACTTTGCCCATGACTAATGGATACTGTTATCTGAGACACGGGATAGATGCCCCCGCCTTAGACACCACCCACACACTACGTCATGGCCAATCAGGGCGAGATCATAGGACATAGTCTCAAAACACTGTACAAGTTAACACTACATTCCAGACACCCAATCCCGGAAATGCACTTGTATAAAAGGTGCTATAAGGCGGAAGCTGGAGGTGAGCTGTTCTCTTTGTGAACAAGCCCTCCTGGCGAAACGTACGTTAAGGAGCATTTCTGGCAGTCCCACTAGTTGCACATGGCGGACCGCCTGACACACAGGTCCAATATGATACACCGTGGCACCATCCATTAGAAGCTACCTGGTAGATAGCAATCTTTGTGACTCCATAGCTGCCAAAAGGGTGGTGTATTTATTTAGCCTGGAGTGCAACGGGCATGAATATTGTAGTTTGGCAGGCACAGGGTTAATACCCTCCTTTTAAGGGAATTATCTTTTTATGGCTTTTTCCAGAAATTGTGGTGATTTATTTTGTGCTGTGATTCATGTACTGTATGCTATGTTACATTGTCTCAATTCGTGCTGCTATCATAGGGGTTAGTGTTTGATTAGGGACACATCAGTTCATGGTTCCCTTCGCAGCCATTTGAGATATTGCTCTCATTATTGTGGAGTTTAACTTCAGACTTCTATTACCACTTGATATTGTGTCCATCTGTGGAATAATTTGTTTACTTTACTTGGTAACAAAGCTGCATTGCCAGATACATTGTCTCTTCCTTATATTTTTAGAGTTGGATAGGAGGGGAGTTCGAGTAGTTCTCTCATCGGATGCACTGACTATTTGTCATCATCCGAAAGTAGAAACAAAGGTACGCGCACCCCTAATCCAACCCCTTTCTGCCTTTCCATTGGCTGGTGCGAATAAGGATCTCTCACCCCGCATTCGATGCTTGGCAGATGCGGGGCAGCAGAATCCCTAAACCACCCGAGTAGCCATGCCTTTTCTTTCATAAATGGGTGCCAACATCTTGTCAGATATTTGCTGAAAATGTAAAGATATTTTTATACTTTTACCGATGAGCTTGATTGAAGTACCTGTGTCTCATTTTTAAATACATGTTTGTTTAATACTTTGTTTTGTCTTTATTTCGCCTGTTTTTTTTTTATTTGATTCCCACTGTTCTTGTAATACAAGAATTATTTTATTGCAGTAATAATAAAAGCTAAGTTTTATTGTTAGGAGCCTTTTCTGTGACGGATAAGATATTCACGTAATTGCACTCAGGTATTAAGAGTTACTTCCAGAGAGTTCCTTTCCATTTCTTTGCAGATTCCTTTCTTCCAATTGTTCCTCACTCTCTGGTAGCACCACCACACTTTACACCACATCATACATTATTATAATTAATATAATTACGTGGTATTATACCTGACCCTCCTGTATTCATTGTTACAATTTTCCAGTGCCATCAGTTTTTTTCTTTTTCCTTGGCCAACATTGCTGGGTGATCATATCATACAACCCATTAAGAACCTAGCCTAACCTATCTGGTTGACCATTATGCAAAAGGTAGCATCTATCCTTGTGTATCAATGCCTATTTCCCTATAGATTGTAAGCTCTATGTCTGTTTGTTTTTACCCAGCTTTGTTCTATTACTGTTGTTCTAATTGTAAAGCGCAACGGTATATGCTGCGCTATATAAGAAACTGTTAATAAAAAAAAATGAAGACATTTTGCTGCTGCGATCAGGTCTGAATTAGGCCCAATAACAAAATAATAACAAATTGTAAAAACTATATTGACGTGGCAAAAATCTAGGAACTTTAGGCTGTAATTGGGAATATTGGAAAATAGAGACATCTCCTGTATTACATCCCTAAATCTGGGGCTGTTGCTGTAAATGATGGACAGCTGGCAACTATTGTATTGTGGGCACAGGGGCGTAGACAGAACTTTGTGGGCACCATAGCAACATTTTGAAGATGCCCCCGTCCCAATGCTTCTAGAGAGACACTTCTCTGCAGCAGTTGTTCATTTTATGCCCTATAATAGTGCCCTAGTTCATTTTCTGAACCTTAGTAGAGCCTTATTTAATGTTATGCCCCATAGTGGTGCTCTAGTTTCTTGTATGAATCACAGCAGTGCTTAAGTTCACCCTATGTCACATTCAGATCTGCCAGTATGCATTATGTCACACAGTACCCCCAATTCACATTATGATATATAGTGCTCCCCGTTCATATTATATAACATTACAATGCCCTCCAGTTCATTTTATACCACACTACAATGAGCAGGTCCAGGGGTATACCTAGATATATTGCAGGCTCTAAGGAAAAGTTTGAAAGGACCCCCACGTACCATCCAGTGGCGAAAAAATGTATATAACACATGTAACTTTGACAGGGAAGGTGGGCCCCTCTCAGCTCTGGGCCCCATAGCAACAGCACTGCCTGCACCTATGGTAGCTACGCCCCTTGTGTGGGGGTGATTCAGACCTGATCGCTGGGCTGCAAACTTTGCTGTTCTGCGTTTGGATAGTCGCAACCTCCAGGGGTGTGTGTATAGTCACTGTGTAAATGTGTGATCCCATATGTACGCAGAGCTGCAAAAATCCATTTGTGCAGTCCCTGCGCAGCCCAGGACTTATCCCTACAGTGCGATGAGAAGAGGCTGACGTCACACACCCTCCCTGAAAATGCTTGGGCATGCCTGTGTTTTTCCTGACACTCCGAATAAACGGTCAGTTACCACCCACAAACGACTTCCTCCTGTCAATCACCTCGCGAACGCCCGTGCAGTCGGATTGTTTGCACCATCCCTTCGCTGACTGGCGATGCCCTTTGTTGGTGTACATTGATTTGCAGCTCATTTTTTTCAATGAATCTTACCTCTGTACACACTGGCATGTCGTTGTCATGAAATGTGCCAAATATTCCTGTAATTTACATAGTGGGCTGGCCTTATAAAAAGCACAAAGGTAAAGGAAATAGGATTTTTTTTCTCCGTCATCTTTTGCTGTAATGACATCTGAGTTACAGTACCTTTTGTAATCCTGCCGGCAGGGGCACTCCGCATTAACCCCTCCCCAAACACACACACAAACAGATCACGGATCTCACATTACCCCCTCCTGTCCTTCTTACCCCATGGTCACGGGTAACACAGGTTGGGGCCCCCACTATCGGCACCTGTACCCAGAGCCGGCCCTAACCAATATGATGCCCTAGACAAGATTTTGGCTGGTGCCCCCTAGCACCACCGCTAGTTCCGCCTCTGACCCTGAACCCTTTCCCAACACCATCACCCCCCACCCATAGCAGTCCTTTTTTTTCTTTTCCTACCCCTGTAATTTAAATAAGAACAGTGTGCACATTCGGCGCGCAGCCCAAAACGGTATGTGTTTTTGCTGGCAAGGGGCATGGCCACACAATAGTACCCCCAATTCATATTATGCCTCACAGTAGTGCAACTTTATTCACAATTTATCATACGATAGTGTCCCTTATTCACATTACATCAACAGTAGTACCACTTTACCTTATATACGTTACTCCTCACAGTAGTACCCCTCATTCACATAACACCCTACTGAATTGCTCCTTATTCACATTACACTATACCATATTGCTCTTTATTCTCATTACACCACACCATATTGCTCCTTATTCACATTACACCACACCATATTGCTCTTTATTCACATTAGACCACACAGTAGTGCCCTTTCTATATGTTACGCCACACAGTAGAGCACCTTATACACATAATGCTACACATAGGTAATGCATTTATACACATAATACCACACAGTAATGCCCTTTACACATATGACACACATTATTAATGTCCTTATAAACATAATGTGCCTTACACATTATGCCAACCCTTATTAATGCCCTCATACACATAATTTCCCTTACACATATGCCGCACATTGTTAATGCCCTTATACACATACTGACACACATAATGTCCCTTACAAATATGCCACACATTAATAATGCCCTTATACACATAATGACACATATAGTTCCTGGCGTGAGTCAACTGGCAGCTCTGCTAACGTCGGGTGACTATTTTTTATGAAAATGCTTTGCTATGTGGATAGGATGCACAAGCAGCTTCTGCTGATTAAAATGATATGCGGCATGCCTATATACTGTGTGCGACTGTGGCTGTATCTGCATACGAAATGCTACACACAGAATATAGGCAAGCCGCATATCATTTTAATCAGCAGAAGCTGCTTGTGCCCCTAAGCATACCAGATGCCCAAGGCAATTGCCTAGTTTGCCTATGCCTAGGGCCGGCTCTGCCTGTACCTGCATTACCCTTCCTCCGCCTTCCCTAAGTTACAGCTGTGACTTCCAGTGCATCCCTGCACCTCTCCCCCTGGACACAGCTCTTAATGGTTGGGGCTCCCGGTACCAGCACCCGAATTACCACACACCGCCAAGTCAAAGCTCTGACTTTTACAGCATCCCCTACCTTCCCCAGGTCACTGCTTCTGCTACCAGCACCCGCATTATTCTCCACTACACAAAGTTACATCTCAGACTGACAGCACTCCACGATCACCGGCTTCTCCCTCCGACAGTCTCCCGGGCCCCAACCTGACTGTGAACTACTCACCTCTGGCAGCGGGGATCCAGTCTGCATAGGCTGAAGCTCCCATCTCACAAAGATGCATGCAGCACTACAGAAGCTGCTGCTGCTCTCAAGCGGATAACATGTATAACCTGGCCCTTCCTGGTGACATGCAGAACAGACAGCCAACCAACCAATAGTGCTTCAGCGGGTTGGCCATACACACAGCACAATGAGTAAATATATCTGTAGATATACTGGTCATCGTCCATGATGCAGGACTGATGCTACATGAGAGTCATAATTCACAGACCTATCGTTTGTACACACCCGTCAATCAGTTAACAAAATATCGGCTGATCAATTGTTCGCACAATATAGCCTTGGGGGCAGATATATCACAATACACATCCCAGATGTGGATGTTATAAAATTGCCACTATCAGCAATGTGATCATTGAATACATCACACGGATATTACAAATATTGCATGCAGGGACAGACCTTGCAAAATAAGCTCTGTCCCTGCGACGGCACTCTGCAAACTTCTCGGGGCAATTTTCACAAAAAAATACATGCATGCTGCACATGCGCTGCCACAGACACCGCCGGGTACCCACCATCTCCATTGTACTTGCACAGTGAGGTTAGGGTTGACTGTCAAAAGGTCGACACCAAATAGTCAACATGCACAGTCAACATGGTCTATAGGTCAATATAGAAATAATTGACTCATGGAAGGTTAACATAAGTTTTTTATGTCATATTTTACCATGCAGCCTGTGGAACCCTAATTAGTGTTCCGCTTGGCTCACCATAGTTCGGGCAAGGTGCCTCGCTCCGCTACTGTTGCGCTCGACACAGGTTACTATTCCTAATTGTAGTCCAGGTGGATCGTAAAGTATAAAAGTGGAGGGGGAAAAAAAAAGGGGGAAAAAATCCTTTCCTTTTTTTTTTTTTTTAAGTACATTCGTCCAGATTGCATTACCAGTATGGGAAACGTAATCTGATTACTAAACAAATGTGAATTAATGGGGTTTTCAAGAAAATTTACATGAAACTGAAATAAATTGAAAAAGGTGTTAAAAACAGCTTTTATCCCATTATTTTACTAAAAAAACGAGTTTTATGGTAAGAACTTACCTTTGTTAAAACTATTTCTGCGAGGTACACTGGGCTCCACAAGTCTGGACAATGAGTGTAGAGTAGGATCTTGATCCGAGGCACCAACAGACTCAAAGATTTGACTGTTCCCAGAATGCACAGCGCCGCCTCCTATATCACCCCGCCTCCCAGCACAGGAGCTCAGTTTTAGTTAACCAGCCCAATGCAGTAGCAGGAAAAGAGACGACAACGGTTAGTAGCCACATATACCACACTCTCATGACAAGAGAAGTGTCAGCGGCTAATGCCATATCAACCCAAAGAAGCTAAGTGCGTCAGGGTTGGCGCCTTGTGGAGCCCAGTGTACCTCGCAGAAAGAGTTTTAACAAAGGTAAGTTCTTACCATAAAACTCGTTTTCTGCTGCGGGGTACACTGGGCTCCACAAGTCTGGACAATGGAGATGTCCTAAAGCAGTTCCTTATGGGAGGGGACGCACTGTAGCGGGCACAAGAACCCGGCGTCCAAAGAAGCATCCTGGGAAGCGGTAGTATCGAAGGCATAGAACCTTATGAACGTGGACCACGTAGCCGCATTGCACAATTGATCAAGGGTCGCACCACGGTGGGCCGCCCAAGAAGGTCCAACAGACCGAGTAGAATGAGCCGTAATGTGAGCAAGAGCTGACAGACCAGCCTTCGCATAAGCATGTGCAATCACCATTCTAATCCATCTGGCCAGGGTCTGCTTGTGAGCAGGCCAGCCACGTTTGTGAAATCCAAACAAAACAAAGAGAGAATCAGTTTTCGAATAGAAGCAGTTCTCTTCACATAGATACGGAGAGCCCGTACCACATCCAAAGACCGCTCTTTGGGAGACAAATCAGGAGAGACAAAGGCTGGAACCACAATCTCCTGATTAAGGTGGAACGAAGAAACCACCTAAGGTAAATATCAGGGACAAGTCCTAAGAACTGCCCGGTCACGGTGAAAAATCAGATATGGGGAACTACAAGACAAGGCACCCAGATCCGACACTCTTCTAGCAGAGGCAATAGCCAGCAAGAACACCACCTTAAGGGAAAGCCACTTAAGGTCAGCTGAACCAAGAGGTTCAAATGGAGGCTCCTGCAACGCCTCCAAAACCACTGACAAGTCCCAAGGAGCCACAGGCGGGACATAGGGAGGTTGGATACGCAACACACCCTGAGTGAAAGTATGAACATCAGGTAAAGTCGCAATTTTTCTCTGAAACCACACTGACAAGGCAGAAATATGAACCTTGAGGGAGGCCAGACGCAGGCCTAAATCTAGGCCCTGCTGCAGAAAAGCCAAAAGTTTGGCTGTACTAAACTTGGAAGCGTCATAATTGTTAGATGCGCACCAAACAAAGTATGAATGCCAGACCCTATGGTAAATCCGAGTAGAAGCCGGTTTCCGGGCCCGCAACATAGTTTTTATGACCTCTTCAGAAAAACCCTTAGCCCTCAAGACGGAAACTTCAAGAGCCACGCCGTCAAAGATAGCCGGGCTAGGTCCTGGTAGACACAAGGGCCCTGAACGAGGAGGTCTGGGCGTTGTGGAAGTAGAAGTGGACGCTCTGACAATAGGCCTTGCAGGTCTGAGAACCAGTGCCGTCTGGGCCATGACGGAGCTATGAGAAGCAGATTTCCTTTTTCTTGCTTGAACTTCCGAATTACCCTGGGCAGGAGTGACACTGGAGGGAACACGTACGGCAGCCGAAACCTCCACGGCACCGCCAGCGCATCCACAAATGCTGCTTGAGGATCCCTTGTCCTTGCTCCGAAGACCGGAACCTTGTGATTGTGTTGAGATGCCATCAGATCCACATCTGGAAGACCCCACCTTTCCACGAGGAGTTGAAACACTTCTGGATGGAGGCCCCACTCGCCGGCATGCACGTCCTGACGACTGAGAAAGTCTGCTTCACAATTCAGGACTCCCGGAATGAATATTGCCGATATTGCCGGTAGATGGCGTTCTGCCCACTGTAGAATCCGTGAGGCTTCCTTCATTGCCAAACGGCTTCGAGTGCCGCCTTGATGATTTATGTAAGCCACTGTGGTGGCGTTGTCCGACTGTACTTGAACAGGACGGTTCTGAATTAAATGCTGGGCCAGGTTCAACATATTGAAGACCGCCGGCAACTCCAGAATGTTTATCGAGAGGAGAGATTCCTCTTTGGTCCACCGACCCTGTAAGGAGTGCTGCTCCAGCACCGCGCCCCAACCTCTTAGACTAGCATATGTCGTCAACAGGACACAGTTGGATATCCAGAAGGGACGGCCCCTGCACAATTGTTGGTCCTGGAGCCACCAGAGCAGCGACAGACGGACCTCCGGATTCAATGAGATCATGTGAGACCTGATCCGGTGAGGCAGGCCGTCCCACTTGGCTAGAACCAGCTTCTGGAGGGGGCGAGAATGGAATTGAGCATACTCCACCATGTCGAATGCTGACACCATGAGGCCCAGCACCTGCATAGCCGAATGTATCGACACTTGCGGACGAGAAAGGAAGCAACGAATCCTGTCCTGAAGCTTCATGACTTTCTCCTGAGACAAGAACAACCTCTGGTTGTGAGTGTCTAACAGCGCTCCCAGGTGCACCATGCTCTGAGCAGGGACCAGGGAGGATTTCTTCCAGTTGATGAGCCACCCGTGGGCTTTTAGAAGCCGGACCGTCATATCCAGATGACACAGGAGAAGATCTGGGGAATTTGCCAGGATTAACAAGTCGTCCAGATACGGCAGTATCCTGACCCCTTGACGGCGGAGTACCACCGTCATCACCGCCATAACTTTGGTGAAGACTCGCGGAGCCGTTGTTAAACCAAAAAGGTAACGCCCGAAACTGGTAATGGATGTTGCCAATAGCAAACCTCGGGTATTGTTGATGTGACACTGCTATAGGAATATGCAGGTCAGCATCCTGTATGTCCAAGGAGACCATGTAGTCCCCAGGTTCCAAGGCCAGAACTATAGAGCTGAAAAAAGTGTATGGTTCTTGTATAGTACAGGAGCCAAAAAGAAAAAAAGAAAGACTATGGGGTATATTTACTAAAATTCGTATTTTTCCGAATGAGGTTAAAGTTCAAACACGAATGACATCGAAAGTGTAAAATTGCAACTTTTTGAATTTATTACGACTAATTTACTAAGCTGTCGTATTCTGCATTTTCGAATTTTCCGATGTCGATGTCATTCGTATTTTTTGGCAGTGTTTTACGGGAGTGAATTGTAAAACACTGCCGACATTAACACAATGAATCTCGGCCGGATCTGTGAGATCTGTGCTGGGCTTCATTGTGCACCTTTCGTAAAAAAAAGAACATTGTTAAAATTCAAAAAAAAAAATGCGTGGGGTCCCCCCCTAAACAAAACCAGCCTCGGGCTCTTTGAGCCGGTCCTGGTTCACAAAATATGTTGAAAAAAATTACCGGGGTTCCCCCATATTTCATAAATCGGCACCGGGCTCTGCGCCTGGTCCTGGTTCCAAAAATACGGGGGACAAAAAGCGTAGGGGTCCCCCGTATTTTTGAAACCAGCACCGGGCTCCACTAGCCAGGTACATAATGCCACAGCCGGGGGACACTTTTATATTGGTCCCTGCGGCCCTGGCATTACATACCCAACTAGTCACCCCTGGCCGGGGTACCCTGGAGGAGTGGGAACCCCTTAAATCAAGGGTTCCCCCCCCTCCAGCCACCCAAGGGCCAGGGGTGAAGCCCGAGGCTGTCCCCCCCATCCAAGGGCGGCGGATGGGGGGCTGATAGCCTTTTGTGAAAATGAGAATATTGTTTTTAGTAGCAGTACTACAAGTTCCAGCAAGCCTCCCCCGCAAGCTGGTACTTGGAGAACCACAAGTACCAGCATGCGGTGGAAAACCGGGCCCGCTGGTACCTGTAGTACTACTACTAAAAAAATACCCCCCAAAAAACAGGACACACACACCGTGAAAGTAAAATTTTATTACATACATGCACACCACCATACATACATACTTACCTATGTTCACACGTGGCTCGGTCCTCTTCTCCATGTAGAATCCTAGGGGTACCTGTGAAAAAAATTATACTCACATAATCCAGGGTATCTTCTTTCCTTTGTATAATCCACGTACTTGGCAAAAAAATAAAATGGAAACCCGACCACGCACTGAAAGGGGTCCCATGTTTACACAAGGGAGCCCTTTCCCCGACTGCCAGGACCCCCCCTGACTCCTGTCAAAAAGGGTCCCTTCAGCCAATCAGGGAGCGCCACGTCGTGGCACTCTTCTGATTGGCTGTGTGCTCCTGTAGTGTCTGTCAGGCAGCACACGGCACAGATACAATGTAGCGCCTATGCGCTCCATTGTAGCCAATGGTGGAAACTTTGCGGCCAGCGGTGAGGTTACTTTCGGTCAACCGCTGACCGCAAAGTTCCCACCATTGGCTACAATGGAGCGCATAGGCGCTACATTGTATCAGTGCCGTGTGCTGCCTGACAGACACTACAGGAGCACACAGCCAATCAGGAGAGTGCCACGACGTGGCGCTCCCTGATTGGCTGAAGGGACCCTCTTTGACAGGAGTCAGGGGGGGTCCTGGCAGTCGGGGAAAGGGCTCCCATGTGTAAACATGGGACCCCTTTCAGTGCGTGGTCGGGTTTCCGTTTTATTTTTTTGCCAAGTACGTGGATTATACAAAGGAAAGAAGATACCCTGGATTATGTGAGTATAATTTTTTTCACAGGTACCCCTAGGATTCTACATGGAGAAGAGGACCGAGCCACGTGTGAACATAGGTAAGTATGTATGTATGGTGGTGTGCATGTATGTAATAAAATTTTACTTTACGGTGTGTGTGTGTGTGTCCTGTTTTTTTTTGGGTATTTTTTTAGTAGTAGTACTACAGGTACCAGCGGGCCCGGTTTTCCACCGCATGCTGGTACTTATGGTTCTCCAAGTACCAGCTTGCGGGGGAGGCTTGCTGGAACTTGTAGTACTGCTACTAAAAACAATATTCTCATTTTCACAAAAGGCTATCAGCCCCCCATCCGCCGCCCTTGGATGGGGGGGACAGCCTCGGGCTTCACCCCTGGCCCTTGGGTGGCTGGAGGGGGGGACCCCTTGATTTAAGGGGTTCCCACTCCTCCAGGGTACCCCGGCCAGGGGTAACTAGTTGGGTATGTAATGCCAGGGCCGCAGGGACCAATATAAAAGTGTCCCCCGGCTGTGGCATTATGTACCTGGCTAGTGGAGCCCGGTGCTGGTTTCAAAAATACGGGGGACCCCTACGCTTTTTGTCCCCCGTATTTTTGGAACCAGGACCAGGCGCAGAGCCCGGTGCCGGTATATGAAATATGGGGGAACCCCAGTCATTTTTTTCCACATATTTTGTGAACCAGGACCGGCTCAAAGAGCCCGAGGCTGGTTTTGCTTAGTGGGGGGGGACCCCACGCATTTTTGTCCAGCAAATTTAACACAATCCAACCCCTTCCCACTGATAAACATGCACGGATCTCATGGATCCGTGCATGCCTATCAGAACACGGTAAAAAAAAGCAGGTCTGTTTTATTTTAGCCTTTTTTTTACGAATTGTATTTTTTCACGGCAGTGTTTGGCTATTGCGGGCAGTGTTTGTGAATTACACTTTTTAGTAAATTACCGAGTTCTACCAAATAACAGGCGTATTTGACCGATGGTGTATTCATTCGTAATTTTTTTCCTTGACTTCCAAAAAAATACGAATGCCCTCATCACTGCCGAGATTTGAGTTTAGTAAATTCCCGAGATGACACTTTGAAGAAAAAACACCATCTCGGTCAAAATCGGGAGCTTAGTAAATATACCCCTATGTGTCTCTTCTGGGGCACACTTTTATTGAAAATTATGTGGTCTTGTAATTCTTAAAATATAACCTTTATTAGTAACCCTCTTAAAAAAAATGGCTATAAGGCAAAAGAAAAATATTAATAATAATATTAGCAACAATTATCATAAAGTTTGTCTGTCCAAATAGACATCAGATATGGTAATACAAGTTTGACATGATGGCTCTTTGGGCGAAATTATGTATGTGTCTCGGATGTTGGAGAAAATAATGTCCTCTTCCGAATTTGTAACAAAATAAATTATAACTATAATAGAAATAGAAAAATCCCGGAAGGAAATGGTATTATTCAATCTAATATATACCGGGCTCCACCCTGATAGTTGATAGTATGTGAAATTCCAAAATTTTAATGGAAAATAATACTTTGGTTCTAGGTCCTATGTCCTGGATTTGGATATAAATACCTGCATTACCAGGTATTCTCTGGTGGTCTCCCACCCAGGTACTGACCTGGCCCACAGTGCTTGGCTTCCAAGATCAGACGAGGTTGGGCATACTCAGTGTGGTTTGACCGCAGGTAGGTATATCCCACCTGGTGGCACCTGGAACCATGTATTAAGGCTCTGTGAGAAATCCCAAAGTTTTTTGGTGAGATTACTGGATGCTCCTGAATCGAGATACTGGCGGTACCTGATATTCGCTGATGGTTTCCAAAATCAGGTGGTTCACCGGCCCCCTGGGCTAAACTTCAAAAAGATAGGATGAGGTTGGGCCTCTTCCGTATTATTGACCTTGGGTGAATAAATAGCACCTGTGGCTATTAGAGGTCAATGTGGAACCAAAATTGGCTGGGGGCTAATTGAATCTAACCGAGGTGTATATGGAGACTCCCCAAATTTTAAGAGGAGTGCCGAGTGGATGATAGTGTGACACTGCTGTGAAGAAATTTGAGTATAGGAGAATGAGTATGGGAGAAACAGGGAATCAGGTCTAGGTTAAACACCACTTCTGCTTTTTGATCATCTGCCTGGGCATCGAATGAAAAAATGAGAGGGTGGTGAGAAACGACACTGAGACCGAAGAAAGGTAGAGGAACACTTCTACTGTCCTGTTTTGTAGCAAAATGGTGCTCTGTTTACATGATGCATTGCAGAGCCATCCAGTTTGTTTAAACAGAATGAGAGGGAGTTCCAGAAATTTCATGTATCTGCAAAAACATTCCTGCTCCCAGCAGGATTTAAAAATATGCGGTTTAGAACAAGTCAAAATGGGAATCAGAGGTGGAGACATTATGGCTACACTCCTCAAAAAAGAAAGTGAATGGACTTTCAAATTGAATACCTTAGCCCCGAATGGTCTCAATGAATATATCAGCTACAGCGTCTTTTTATAATGCCTTCATATCCCCATACAAAGTGTAAAGAACCCATTTTAGGGTCCAAAACGATACATTCACCACAGGTCCCACACTCCCCCAAGCCATTCCAACCCTTTTGAAGCCCCACGGTCTTTCACCACTCTCCTCCCCTTCCATTGTCTCCTCATACACATGCCCAACTCACCAGTAGTTTACACAATCTCCCATTTACAACACCAACTAACCAATTTTCACACCACTTTGAATATCATTTACCTCAATTCATCATTATATATGTCCTTCTCTAATTCTGTGCCCTTCCCCATTTTCCATCCTCACTATCACTCACACAGTTGTACTCAAAGTACCAAAACAGCGCTGATTGAATAATTAAATAATTGAATAATTAAATATGCAGACAGGTGGAAAGGATCAATCAATATTTTATATTTAATAAAGTCTTGTTTAAAAAATATTTTGTGCACATAGAGAGCATCATAAGAACAAGTTAAAACATGACTGACTTTAACAAAGCCAGGGGATCTTGTGTGGGACACAAATGATTGAGTAAGCCAGTGGTTGGTGGACCTAAGTATTCTGGGCCAAACAGAAGTGAGTCTCTGCTTTGTTAAAGTCAGTATAAAATATTGATTGATCCTTTCCACCTGTCTGCATATTTAATTATTCAATTATTTAATTATTCAATCAGCGCTGTTTTGGTACTTTGAGTACAACTGTGTGGTTTTGTTTAGTTTGGAGTGACGGTCCAATTTTTACAGCTGCTTAGGAGAATCAGCCCTGTCAAGCGCGAGGTATACCCACTCTTGCGAGTGAGGTTTGGTTTCCTCACTATCACTCATCCTTTCTCTCCCTCATACACTCTCAGCTCCCCCTTCACCTAGGCTAGCTCCTTATATATTTTTTCTCTCTTTTCCGCTCCCACTTCCCTGCCATATCCACCCTTTCCTTGTCACCCATTCCTCACGTCACCCTTCACACCATTCACACATTCAACACCAAATCAGAGTTCCCTTCCCAATATCCCATAACACTTCCCACTCATCATCTTCACGGTCGCTTCCTAATTTTCACACCACACACTGCTCCATCACCCACTCACTCCACAGTCACACTATATCTGCTTCCTCCCCCCCCCCACCCTCCAGTTTTATCAATAGTCGTACACTGCCTCATTTAAATACATCATTATTCTCATCCCTCTACATCTCCATCAACCACTCCAAATCCATAAGATCTCGACCCCGACCATCATTTTATATCAAAACATTTTTCCACCTCATCCATTTCTATGTGTAGATATTCCAATTTCGTTTTTTGCTCTTGTTATCATATATTTCATCATTGTTATTTCCCATCATTAATATTTTATTTAAATTTTTTATTTCAACATTTATATTCTTTTATTTTCATTCAGCAATCATTTATTTATATATATATATATATATATATATATATATATATATATATATATATATATATATACACATTTTTTCGTTATTATATATATTTTTTCATTAATCATTATTTTTCCACATCATTCCATTTTTTCACTAACATCATTATAATATTTCATTTCAGTTCAGTTGTTTTCCACTCCACTATATCATTTAATCATATAATAATCCTCTTAATCAGGTTTATCCTCATATCCTATCCATGCCATAATTAGCTTAATCACTTTCCCTAACAGCGTCATAAATCTAGCTTATGGATGTAATTAGTCTCTTAACAAGCCTCAACAAGCCAATCCCTAATTATCAGGATTCAGTCCAAACACTTTTTCTCTAAATAAGCTTATCTCTATTTAATTTTTGTTTACATTGCAACAGGCATACTTTATGTCTTCCACGTTTGCTAAGTTCTAATAAAGGAGACTTAATTAGTTATTATAGCCAATTACCCAATCCACAGGACCCACCATGTCTTTATAAACCAGTGCAAGAGAGCCGGAGAGCAGGCAACCAGTGAACAAGCTCTCCCGAGCGAAACGTACGTCACTTCCGGTTATGGTGTTCCGAACTTCCGGTCGGCGGACCGCGGACACCGGCGTCTCACTGCTGGGCTCACCCTCCACCACGGACACTTAGGAGCGGCGTCCAGCAACCCAGGGGGGTATCCCACCCCTCCACCTACTAGTAGGTTACAGGATTTTCCAGACTCTCCATCGGACGCAATATCTCTGGTAAACTCCACCCCCTTTTTTTGCTCAAATCATTCACTCTCTCATCAACCATTGTGTGGTTATATATATATACATTTTATAAGAGAAGGAATCCAAGAGTGACACACACATATATATTGTTAACCAGGGATATATGGCAACAATGGGAATATACCAGATTTACCAGCAAGCCGCACCTATGTCCAGGACTCATTATTAATTTATATTTCTCTGACGTCCTAGTGGATGCTGGGAACTCCGTAAGGACCATGGGGAATAGCGGCTCCGCAGGAGACTGGGCACAAAAGTAAAAGCTTTAGGACTACCTGGTGTGCACTGGCTCCTCCCCCTATGACCCTCCTCCAAGCCTCAGTTAGATTTTTGTGCCCGAACGAGAAGGGTGCACACTAGGTGGCTCTCCTGAGCTGCTTAGTGAAAAAGTTTAAGTATAGGTTTTTTATTTTCAGTGAGTCCTGCTGGCAACAGGTTCACTGCACCGAGGGACTAAGGGGAGAAGAAGCAAACTCACCTGCGTGCAGAGTGGATTGGGCTTCTTAGGCTACTGGACATTAGCTCCAGAGGGACGATCACAGGCCCAGCCATGGATGGGTCCCAGAGCCGCGCCGCCGGCCCCCTTACAGAGCCAGAAGACAGAAGAGGTCCGGGAAATCGGCGGCAGAAGACGTCCTGTCTTCAATAAGGTAGCGCACAGCACCGCAGCTGTGCGCCATTGCTCTCAGCACACTTCACACTCCGGTCACTGAGGGTGCAGGGCGCTGGGGGGGGGCGCCCTGAGACGCTATAAAAACACCTTAGATGGCGAAAAATACATCACATATAGCTCCTGGGCTATATGGATGCATTTAACCCCTGCCAGTTTTCCTTAAAAAAGCGGAAGAAAGGCCGCCGAGAAGGGGGCGGAGCCTATCTCCTCAGCACACAAGCGCCATTTTCCCTCACAGCTCCGCTGGAAGGACGTCTCCCTGACTCTCCCCTGCAGTCCTGCACTACAGAAACAGGGTAAAACAAGAGAGGGGGGGCACTAATTTGGCAGATTAATCAATACAGCAGCTATATAAGGGAAAAACACTTATATAAGGTTATCCCTGTATATATATAGCGCTCTGGTGTGTGCTGGCAAACTCTCCCTCTGTCTCCCTAAAGGGCTAGTGGGGTCCTGTCCTCTATCAGAGCATTCCCTGTGTGTGTGCTGTGTGTCGGTACGTTTGTGTCGACATGTATGAGGAGGAAAATGGTATGGAGGCGGAGCAATTGCCTGTAATAGTGATGTCACCCCCTAGGGAGTCGACACCTGACTGGATGGTCTTATGGAAGGAATTACGTGATAGCGTCAGCACTTTACAAAAGACTGTTGACGACATGAGACAGCCGGCAAATCAGTTAGTACCTGTCCAGGCGTCTCAAACACCGTCAGGGGCTCTAAAGCGCCCGTTACCTCAGATGGTCGACACAGACTGTCACAATCCTGACTGTAGGTTTATATTTGGTGACTTACCCCTGCCATCTGTCCTGGATCCTGTGTCTTTTCACTCACTGAGTTAAACAGCTTGTCAGCACTATGAGTTTTCCTGAGTTCTCTGCCTGAGAGGTAATAGTTAATTAGCTCCACCTGTGGTGATCTCCTGTGTGAGGCTGAATTCAGTAATCTGAACTTTAGGTCTAAAAGCAAGCATCCTGTGTTTTGCAGAAGTTCAGGCTTCAGTGTTCTCTCGGCCTGCTAGGCCTCATTCTACATCACAGCCTTGGCTAGAGTAGTCACATGACAGTGACTGTTCACCTGACCCAGAGTTGTTCAATCCTCTGCCAGCCTGAGACTCTCTGCATCACCTAATCCTGCTCACCAATCACCAAGGACCAGGAAGTATAAATCAGGAGGCTGAGTTAGAAACTGGGCCAGTTCCTTGTGTCACACACAGCTATGTATGAGCATTCAAGCTGAGCTCTCTAAAGTTGTGATCTCCAGAGCTCCCGTATCCCCGTGCCTCAGTACCTCAGTACCTCCGTGCTTCCAGCATCTCCGTGACTCAGTACCTCCGTGCTTCCAGCACCTCCGTGCCTCAGTACCTCCGTGCCTCAGTACCTCCGTGCTTCCAGCACCTCCGTGCCTCAGTACCTCCGTGCCTCAGTACCTCCGTGCCTCTAGTACCTCCGTGCCTTGGTACCTCCGTGCCTCAGTCCCTCCGTGCTTCCAGTACTTCCGTGCTTCCAGCACCTCCGTGCCTCAGTACCTCCGTGCCTCAGCACCTCCGTGCTTCCAGTACCTCCGTGCCTCGGCACCTCGGTGCCTCAGTACCTCCGTGCCTCAGCATCTCCGTGCCTCAGCACCCCCGTGCTTCCAGCACCTCCGTGCCTCAGTACCTCCGTGCTTCCAGCACCTCCGTGCCTCAGCATCTCCGTGCCTCAGCACCTCCGTGCTTCCAGCACCTCCGTGCCTCAGTACCTCCGTGCCTCAGTACCTCCGTGCTTCCAGCACCTCCGTGCCTCAGCACCCCCGTGCCTCAGCACCTCCGTGCTTCCAGCACCTCCGTGCCTCAGTACCTCCGTGCTTCCAGCACCTCCGTGCCTCAGCACCTCCGTGCCTCAGCATCTCCGTGCTTCCAGCACCTCTGTGCCTCAGCACCCCAGTGTCTCTACGCACCCCAGTGCCTCTACGCACCCCAGTGCCTCTACGCACCCCAGTGCCTCTACGCACCTCAGTGCCTCTACGCACCTCAGTGTCTCCAAGCACCTCAGTGTCTCCAAGCACCTTAGTGTCTCCAAGCACCTTAGTGTCTCCAAGCACCTTAGTGTCTCCAAGCACCTCAGTGTCTCCAAGCACCTCAGTGTCTCCAAGCACCTCAGTGTCCCCAAGCATCTCAGTGTCTCCAAGCACCCCGTGCCCTTTAGCACAGTTGTACCTGGTATTCTTCACTGATTCATCAGTGCCTTTCCAGTTCTGTCTTTCAGGAGACCTTCAGCATCCACACGTGCCTCCTGTCTGCCGACCTAATCCTGCATGAGGAGAACCTAGATTCGGCCATCTCTACTGCGGTTCCTCTTCCCAGTCGCCGGGGGAGGTCCCGAGTCCACAACACTCCCAAACCAGGTCAGTGGTAGTATTCGTATAATCCTCCAGTCGCCCGCACAGACTTCACTAACACCGGGTTCACAAAACCTCAGCCATGACAGTAGGAACTGGCCACATGGACCCGGCCGAAAGTGTTTGTCTGACGCAGGACCTCCTAAGCAATATTGCAGGACGCTTGGAAGGTCTGGAGTCGACTCAGCATCAATTGGCACAGTGTCTGCAGCGGAATTCTTTCTCCAGAGATTCCCTGACCTTCTGCACTAGGACTCCTGACCAACTGCAGATTTTCTACCAGATGTTATTACAGTTACAAGAACTTTTGTCTAGTATTCTTTCTGTGATGCCTGATCTCTTCAGGAATACTACCAACGTTGTTGATCCTGTTTTGTCCCATCCAGTTAATAGAGTCTCTTCCTCTGTGCAAGGAAAAGTTGTTCATCAGAGTTATCCAAGGCCCAAGCTCTCTGAAGCTGAACGTCAGCGGCGTAGGGAGCTACACCTCTGTCTTTACTGTGGAAATTCCGGTCATTTTGTTAAAGATTGCGTTCTTCGTAAGCCAGGGAATGGTGACAAATCTCAGTTTCACAGTGCTCATGTCTACAAGTCATCCACAGTAGCCGATCCTGCTACTGCTGACAGGGGTATCAAGAAGGCTACTCTGAAAGAGACTCAAATTTATGACTGGGGTCCGGTGATTAAAAGACCTTATCCCAAGTTGGGTGTCCAGAGAAGAATATTCAAGCCATTTAGAGTCACAGAGGAGTCAGAGTGTCCAGCCCCAGGAGGGGCGTCTTCAGAGTGTCCAGCCCCAGGAGGGGCGTCTTCAGAGTGTCCAGCCCCAGGAGGGGCGTCTTCAGAGTGTCCAGCCCCAGGAGGGGCGTCTTCAGAGTGTCCAGCCCCAGGAGGGGCGTCTTCAGAGTGTCCAGCCCCAGGAGGGGCGTCTTTGTCTTCAGCCCCAGGAGGGGCGTCTTTGTCTTCAGCCCAAGGAGGGGCGTCTTTGTCTTCAGCCCAAAGAGGGGCGTCCGTGTCTTCAGCCCAAAGAGGGGCGTCCGTGTCTTCAGCCCAAAGAGGGGCGTCCGTGTCTTCAGCCCAAAGAGGGGCGTCCGTGTCTTCAGCCCAAAGAGGGGCGTCCGTGTCTTCAGCCCAAAGAGGGGCGTCCGTGTCTTCAGCCCAAGGAGGGGCGTCCGTGTCTTCAGCCCAAGGAGGGGCGTCCGTGTCTTCAGCCCAAGGAGGGGCGTTCATGTCTTCAGCCCAAGGAGGGGCGTCCGTGTGTCCAG
This sequence comes from Pseudophryne corroboree, assembly GCF_028390025.1. NCBI lineage: Eukaryota > Metazoa > Chordata > Amphibia > Anura > Myobatrachidae > Pseudophryne > Pseudophryne corroboree. The sequence continues at coordinate 537,882,095 of NC_086445.1, forward strand.
CCCCAGGAGGGGCGTCTTCAGAGTGTCCAGCCCCAGGAGGGGCGTCTTTGTCTTCAGCCCAAGGAGGGGCGTCTTTGTCTTCAGCGCAAGGAGGGGCGTCTTTGTCTTCAGCCGAAGGAGGGGCGTCTTTGTCTTCAGCCCAAGGAGGGGCGTCCGTATCTACAGCCCAAGGAGGGGCGTCCGTATCTACAGCCCCAGAGAGACTACAGAGCGCTGCCCAGCCAAAGAGACTACAGAGCGCTGCCCAGCCAGAGAGTCTACAGAGTGCTGCCCAGCCAGAGAGTCTACAGAGTGCTGCCCAGCCAGAGAGTCTACAGAGTGCTGCCCAGCCAGAGAGTCTACAGAGTGCTGCCCAGCCCCGTGAAGAGGGGGCTCTTGCCTCAGCCCAGCCCCGTGAAGAGGGGGCTCTTGCCTCAGCCCAGCCCCGTGAAGAGGGGGCTCTTGCCTCAGCCCAGCCCCGTGAAGAGGGGGCTCTTGCCTCAGCCCAGCCCCGTGAAGAGGGGGCTCTTGCCTCAGCCCAGCCCCGTGAAGAGGGGGCTCTTGTCTCAGCCCAGCCCCGTGAAGAGGGGGCTCTTGCCTCAGTCCAGCCCCGTGAAGAGGGGGCTCTTGCCTCAGCCCAGCCCCATGAAGAGGGGGCTCCTGCCTTAGTTCAGCCCCATGAAGAAGGGGCTCAGCCCGTCCCGGTTCCAGCCGGTCCAGCAATACTCCAGGCCCTGCCTGGTCAGTCCGTCCCGGTTCCATCCGGTCCAGCGATACTCCAGGACCAGCCTGGTCAGTCTTCGTTGGCTCCAGCCAATTCAAGTGTTCTCAAATCCAATCCAGTCCTACTCGTCCAGCCAAAGCTTTCTCCAGTTTCAGCCTCTAACCTTTTGTCTGATGGTTTACCACCTATTTACTTTGATGGAGATTTATTGCAATATGCCGCTCTGGTTGAACAATTTCTCTCTCTGATGGAGTCTGATCCTTCAGGTGCAGTAACTCCTTCCAACGTTACTCGATATCTATTCCTGGCATTCAGAGGAAGAGCTTTGGAGTGGGCCAACAGGCTTTTTGAGAGGAATGATCCTGTGTTCCATGATTTACAGACTTTTAGTAATGCAGTCTTTGAAGAATTTACTCCAAAGTCCTCGGAATCTGACTCAGTTAAAAGATCATGCTCCCAAAAGAATCTCAGTTCGTCTTCATTCAAACTACAACAGTCTGATACAAAAGTAAGTTTGTGCAGTCCTGCCAAAGATAGTCCAAGTATCTCCTTCCGTAAGAATCCGACCATTCAGGTTGGTCATGTAGGAGTCTCTCCTAGCTCAATACTAAGTTCTCCGCCAAAGAATTTAAAGTTACAGTGCACTTCTAGGTCATTTTCAAACTGTGTATCTAAAGGAGATTCGTATTTTCCGTTAGACTTGGACTCTGAATTTGATCCAGTTTATGATGCTACTCCTTTCCTGGGAGGTGTTGTTCCTTCCTGTTATGCTTCCACGCATGAAGAGGTTCCAGAATCACCAAAAAGCTCTACAGGTCTCTGTATGAAAAGTCCTCGTTATAGAACAAGATTTAATTTAAGCCTCAGTGGAGTGCTAGCTTCGAAAGCACAATCTTCTCGCACTACAAAACGAGGAGAGGAACCTTCTACAGTTTATTCCTCAGTCCTTTCGGATGAAGGAAATTCCAGTCTTGTCTATGATGGATGGTCTACCTGTTTTGAAGATGAAGATCAGGAAGACTTCTAAAGAATCCAGCTTAAGTTTTGTTTCTGGACCCTCTGGTTTCCACTTTTTAGAAGCTATTTAGAAGTTATTCATCAAGTTCCTCTAAGATTCAAGATGGGTGATAAAGCTAAATATTTATCTTACTTAAAACCCTTTAAGAGGTCTAAGAACACAGTACGCTATTTACGTATGGTATACCGTAAGGGTACGCACGTTGCGTAACAATCGCTTAGCCGTAGTCGAGACGCTCGAGCGTCACGTTCGCTTACGGCCAAGGGATCACAGGCAGGCACGCTATAGGCTGCCGACTAGATGAAGCCAAATATTTATCTTATTTAACACACTATACAGAGGTTAAGAAACACTGTACGCAACCGGCGCACGAGGTACCGTAAGGGTACGCTCTTAGCGTAGCGGACGCTGTATCGGGAGTAAGCCGCTCGAGCGACACAAACGCTCGCGAGAATACGCTGTTGGTATCGGGCACACTATAGGTGAGCGACTACCGTAATGCTACGCTATCAGCGTAGCGGACGCTCGAGACCACGAGGTGATCACGAGCGGCGCAGACGCTCACAAGATAACAATCAGTAGGCCTTGAATGTAACACACAGAAATGATATTCTTATACTGTAAACCCTTTTGTAGTGATAAGGTGAAAATGCAACACAGTGTAAGCTGGTTTACACTAAAGCTGTTTGAGCGATAGAGACGCTCCTATTACCCACTGCAATAAACACACAATACCGGTCTAAGGGTCTAACGCCTTTTAAGGAAATGAATGAACGTTCAAAAGAATAATACAATACAAGTCATACACTACCAATATAACATAGACTACCTAACCAGATAACTACACATGAAATACAATATCAGTACAATAACTATATAAGAGTAACGAGAGAGAAAGAGAAGAGAGAGAGAGAGATATGGCTCAGAATAACAAGAAAGACAATGTGATTGCGGAGAAAACTTACGCACAAAGGGGAACGATCGCATGCGCCTCTGGACATCCAGCTCCCGATTATCAGCAATGAGAACCGTTGAAGAGTGAGCTGGATGTGATCGGCTTGTCTATTTATGTCCCACACACAATACAATTCAATGGTCCCTACAATCTCATTGTTCATTGGACACAGGAATTCGTCCCTGCACTAAAACAAAAGGTCATAGGTTGATTCATACAGGTGGGCTGTGACTACTTCCAACTGCTCAGGTGGGTGGGAAACTAGGTTTCCCGCCGCATGGATAAGTAAGTGCAAATAATAGTAAATGGACATAAACTTCTTATGTCCATAACTATTCGCACGAGCGATTAATCCGCTTCAAACTAACACCGGAATATTGCTAATTAAATACTCTTCCGATGGATACTAAACACCACTGTATAATCCTTGTCTGACCCTTTGTATCAGACAAAGAGGGATCTCTCTGTCTATGAACATGCTACATTAACTAAACTTTCAGAATCTATCAAAGGGACCATAATCTACAAAATACATTATATGGTTAAAATATATATCGATTGAGTCGCCCGCTAGACGCATACAAACTCTACCGTAAATGCGCATATCGTGCGCCTGCGGGTGCCCGCGAAGGCGAGTATGCGCACGCACGGGAGAGCTCTTGCACGCGCAGCGGGAGCTCGCATGAGGTGCAAATATGGCAGTGTGCATAGTGATATTTTTCTGACTTTGACAGTCCACCCTTTGGCAGTCAACAATAACTGCCACTTCCTAAAACATTTCAAAAAAAGAAAAATATATGTCAAGTGTAAATACATTTCCATGATTGGGTACGGGAGGAGAGGAGAAGGTAGGAAAAGGGTATGACCTAGTGAGATAGCAGAAGCATGTGTGTATGAATCCATGTTTGGGGGGTCATGTATCATCGTGCCGTACGTGTTTTAAATCAAGCTTCGAGGTATTGCGAAGTATACATTCGAATTCCTTCTTATCCCGTGGTACGGGTCTGTGGATGGGCTGTCAAACTTTACCGAGCTTTCTTCGGCTTTTGGTTGCAACAAAATGGGGGAGCACATTTTAGTTGGTGATACATGAATGGGGGAATATGTGATTGCTGATATCTGTGCCGGTATTCCCTATCGCCTATGTGTGTGCTTTACCTGAAGGTTGTAGAGATGAAGATAAGACACAATTATGGTAAATGCAGTGGTATTCTATGTCAGGTTAATGAACATTTTGTTGGTTGACGTCTTGTTCGGTGTCTGTTGAATGCAGTCTTCTTTGGGCTTTTGCCAATAGGTGTGTGCAAAAGCTTTGTCAATGTCCATAGACTTACAAAAGTGTTGGACTAGCGTAATTTTAAAATTTCTAGGGAAACTGGGGGTCTATGGCATAGTTCATCAAATATCTGTGTATAAGGTTGTCAAAACTTCTTCTTTAATCCATCAGTTGTCTGTATACAGGATCATCAAATTCCTCGTCCACGTGGGTCTTTTTACCTTGGAGAAAACGGAAAAACAGGTGAAAGAAACGGACCGTATAATCGCATTTTCATCACATCATTGTCTCTACCGTTGGGTCATAAATCAAATCCATTGGAATTACAATTTCCTCACTCCTTAAACTCATTACCCTGGTACTACGTTTGCACTTCATTAAAGCCTGACCGCATCTAAATATCAAGCCAATCGTTATGATAACACCTAAGATACATAGGAGAAACTTCCCTACATCCATTATGACTCCTTGAGCCCATTCTCCTAAACCAGAGAACCAATTTCGCGGGTTCAACCATGACACCCAACCAGTCAGCTCATTACCCACAGCAGCAAGGGTGAGATTGTGTCTCCTGCGAAATTCCCACTTTAATTGGAGAATATCGTCCATCTTTTGGTCTATGACCTCGACCGGGTCCTCGGTACTATTCGTTATATATGTGCAGCATTTCACGCCGTACTGCGTTGCCAGTGTGACACAATATCCACCTGTCACTGCCGTGAGATAATTGAGAATCATTCTATGCTGAACCAGTTCTGTTTTATAAGCTTGAAGCTCTCTTCCAGTATACCTAAAAGTGTCATCATACATTTCTGTGATATTGTCTAACAAATTTGCGAGCGCAGATATATATCTATAATTCAACACTCCTCTGGCGGTGCGAGTGATGTCTAACGCAAGTAGAAACTGAATCCCGGTGGATTCATGGATCATGTCAGAGGCCGGATGCTCTGTTCTTTCTATCAGGTGCCATTTAACTACGTGCTCGTAATGGGTGTGAGTATAAGGAGTTTGGGCAACACGGTGTATATCTTTCATTTTGGCATGTGATACAGTCATTACTTCAGGCAGTACTTTTCCAATATAACACAATCCTTCAGAGTTTGGGGCAAGCCACTTATACGCCTTCCTCCCGCATATGAAATATGCATCATCGGGGAGAACATATGGGACGGAGTAGGACATAACCATATTACACATCTTCCATGTGAAATCTCCTAACCCTAATTCTCCCATCTGCTTAGTACACGTACCAGTTTGCACGATATGTGCACAGTATCCTGGTGATACCTCTCCAACTCTCATAATCCTACTTCCTAGGGTATACCTATATCGGAAATATTTTCCACTACCGGCTATGTGGCGTATAAGTTCTGTATCTGTCGGCATTCTATCTGCTCTATATGAAAAGGTCATGGTTTGGTTACTCCATGACACTTCCCAATTTCCCGGCTTTCGGGGATTGGAAATGTTAAAACATATTAGGGATCTATCCACATGATATTGGTGGAGCTTCAAACTAGGAGGGCTGGAGATATTAAACCTCCTGTCCACCGGCCTCCCACCACTTAGCTCAAGTACCTCCCCTATCGTTAAAGGAAATGGTACTAGTCCTGATTTGCTATGACCTTGAGGTACTTGAGAGCATACCCAACAATCTGTTTGATTTAACACACTACCCACTAAGGAGTGATAGTCACTCAAGGGATGCCGGTCCATGTGGATATTAAAACTGGATTGGCATTTCTTGATGCACCCATCCTCAACTACATTGTCACAGAGCCTACAGATACAGTTTTCTTCAGCTAACAATCCTTCACAATTCCTTCTATGGTCTATGTTATCGGATCGTTTTCTGATACTCGCCTTTGCTTGTTGATTATGTTGTTCTCGGAAAACTACGCCTCCATCTCTGTCATCAGAACCCATTCCAGAACCTCTCTCGACCTCCATGGTACTCTCGCCGGAACAGACTGCTCTGGTCAACATCATGGTCAACAGGAAAATCCGGATCACAGTCTCTTGAGGCAAGTCCATCTTAGGAGGAAACGAAGAAGAATGAGAAGGGGGAGAAAAATAATTTGAGGGAGAGGGGATGGGAAGTGGAGAAAAACAATAAAAGGGAAACAGGGAATCGACAACTGCTTTTGATCTTGTGATTCTCAATGCTCAGGTGCCGCCTCAGTCCTCCTGGAACAGACACTCCAGTGATACAACTTCCTCTACCGTCTGTTCCTTATCACGGGACCTCTCTGGATCAGCAACCTTCTTACAATGGGACGAATGAACCCAAGTCTCTCTCTCTGCAACCTTCAATGCTGTAGTGCTAGTCAATAAGACTTGGTATGGTCCTTCCCATCTGTCAATAAGGCAACCTGAGCGTAGAAAATTCCGTATCATTACATAATCCCCAGGTTCAATGTCATGACAATTACTATCTGGTAAATCAGGAATCACCAACTTCAAATTATCATTTTGATTCCTTAGCTGTTTACTCATGTCAATCAGGTACTTTACAGTCACTTCATTGTTACACTTCAAATCATCCTGAGGGTTAATCATAACATGCGGTTGTCGACCAAACAAGATTTCAAAGGGAGACAGATTAAGAGGGGACCTGGGAGTGGTTCTGATGCTGTATAGTACAATGGGTAAAGCTTCTGGCCATGTCAATCCTGTTTCTGCCATAACTTTGCTCAGTTTATTTTTAATAGTGCTGTTCACTCTTTCCACCTTCGCACTCGCCTGTGGACGGTATGGAGTGTGCAGCTTGCTATCAATTCCCATCAACTTACACATTCCTTGAAAGACATCACCTGTAAAATGGGTACCCCTATCACTTTCAATTATTCTAGGGATACCATATCTACATACAAATTCCTGCACAATTTTCTTAGCAGTGAACATAGCGGTATTTGTGGCCGCCGGAAATGCTTCGACCCAATTTGAGAACACATCTATACAAACAAGTACATATTTCAAATTTCGACAAGGGGGTAATTGGATAAAGTCAATCTGTATTACCTGAAAAGGGCCGCCTGTAGGTGGGATATGCGATGGTTCTGTTGGTATTGCCTTTCCGATATTCTTTCTCAAGCAGGTAAGGCATGACATTGCTCTCTTACTTGCATGAGATGAAAATCCTGGGGCGCACCAATATGCTCTTACCAACTTACACATTCCTTCCTTGCCCAGATGAGTCAGCCCGTGTGCTGCTTCAGCTAAACATGGAAGATATGCTCTGGGGGCCACTGGTTTACCTTGTCCATCCGTCCAGAGTCCTGAGGACTCCTGGCCATATCCCTTTGCCTTCCAGACTGCCTTTTCCTGTGTGGAACACAAATTTTGCATTTCACACAGCTTCTGTGTGTTGATGGTATTAAATACCATCAATTGTGTGGTGTCTGTCTGTCTGGGGGTACCAGCTGCTAACTTAGCAGCTTCATCTGCTCGGCTGTTACCAAGTGATACTGGGTCTTGGCTATATGTGTGTGCTTTACACTTGATAACAGCCACTCTGTCGGGTTCCTGTATCGCTGTTAGAAGCCTTTTGATGTGAGCTGCATGCGCTACCGGTGTACCAGCTGCCGTCATGAAATTTCTGAGGCGCCATAGGGCTCCGAAATCGTGGACTACCCCGAATGCGTATCTAGAGTCGGTGTAGATATTGGCTGATTTGCCCTTAGCCAATTCACATGCTCTGGTTAGGGCGACCAGTTCAGCAACCTGGGCTGAGTGAGGTGGGCCTAGCGGTTCTGCTTCTATGGTGCCTTGGTCATCTACGACTGCGTATCCAGTACACAAGTCTCCCGAGTCTGACTGTCTGTGACAACTACCGTCGGTGTAGAAAGTAAAGTCTACATCTTCTAGTGGGTTGTCACTGATGTCAGGCCTTGCCGTGAAATTTTGGGTCAAATATTCCATACAATCATGTGTGTCATCCTTTGTATTAAATCCTCCTTCCCCACCACTCTCATCCTCCACCCTTTGTGCCTGTCCAGGCACACCTGGGAGATATGTTGCAGGATTTAATGCACTGCATCTCCTTATGGTGATGTTTACGGGGGCCATTAGTGCCAATTCCCATCTTGTAAACCGCGCTGATGAGACGTGTCTGGTTTGGGCAGAATTTAGCAAGGCTGACACTGCATGTGGTGTATGAATTGTGAGGTTGTGACCTAGCACTACATCTTCGCTTTTTGTTACTAGCAATGCTATCGCAGCAACGCTTCGCAAGCATGTGGGGAGGGATCGCGCTACCGTATCTAGCTGAGCGCTGTAGTATGCTACTGGCCTGCTGGCATCACCGTGCTTCTGGGTTAGGACGCCTGCCGCGCAACCAGCACTTTCTGTTCCGTACAGCTCAAAGGGTTTCCCATAGTCTGGCATACCTAATGCTGGTGCCTGCGTTAGGCACTGTTTAAGTCTCTCAAATGCCATCTCGGACTCGTCTGTGTGCGAAATCCGATCAGGCTTGTTTGAGGAAACCATCTCTTGCAAAGGTAATGCTAGAATGGAAAATCCTGGGATCCAGTTACGGCAATACCCACACATTCCTAAAAATGTTCTGATTTGTTGCTGGGTTTGTGGCAGAGTCATGTCTCTAATTGCTTGAATTCTATCAGCGGTCAGGTGTCTCAGTCCTTGTGTTAGACAGTGTCCCAAATATTTTACTTTAGTTTGGCATAATTGTAACTTGTCTTTGGAAACCTTGTGTCCTGTGTCTGAAAGATGAAACAGGAGCTGTTTCGTATCCTTCAGGGATGCTTCCAATGAATCAGAACACAGTAGTAAATCATCCACGTATTGTATCAATACTGATCCACTCTCTGGTTGGAAAGACTGTAAACAATCATGCAAAGCCTGGGAAAATATACTTGGACTGTCTATGAAACCTTGTGGTAATCGAGTCCATGTGTATTGGACTCCTCTGTATGTAAATGCAAACAAATATTGGCTGTCAGGGTGCAGAGGTACCGAAAAGAAAGCGGAGCAGAGGTCAATAACAGTGAAAAATTTCGCAGTGGGAGGGATTTGCATAAGGATGACAGCTGGATTTGGCACTACGGGGAACTGACTCTCAACTATTTTGTTAATCCCCCTTAGATCCTGCACTAGCCGGTAACCACTCCCCCTACTCTTTTTCACAGGGAAGATGGGACTATTGGCAGTGCTGGACGTTCTTACCAGAATGCCCTGTTGTAGCAAGCGCTCTATTACTGGGTATACTCCTAACTCCACCTCTGGCTTCAGAGGGTATTGTGGGATTTTTGGAGCTATCCTACCATCTTTTACTTGCACAACTACTGGAGCTACGTTTGCCATCAATCCAGTGTCTTGTCCGTCTTTAGTCCACAGTGACTCTGGTATCTGGGATGTCATTTCTTCTACTTGGGATGGAGTCCTATTTGTCATAATGGTATGTGACATTAATTTTGATGGGGAGTCTAACATGTCTCGCACTTCCTGAGCGTGATTCTCAGGTATGTCCAAGAATACACCTTCAGGAGTACAATAAATGACGCACCCCATTTTACACAATAAGTCTCTTCCCAGGAGATTAGTCGGTGCCGATGCAGCCAGCAAAAAGGAATGCTTGGTATGTAAAGGCCCTATTGTAATCTCAGCTGGTTTGCTAACAGGGTAATGCTGGACTACTCCCGTTACTCCTACGGCTGGAATTGTCTTACCAGTGGTTCTCATGCCCACTGTCGAATTTATCACTGATTTGGCCGCCCCCGTATCTACAAGGAAGTTTAATGATTTACCAGCTACATTAATTGCAATTTCGGGTTCACTACCAAGACTTGCAATCAATTTTACTGGCTGCAGATTACAGGTATGGCCACACCCCTATTGGGTATGGTGACCTCCCTGAATCCCGCTGGCAGCAACTACTTGTGAAGGGGTTAAATGGGAACTACCAGAGGCTTGCCAGTCTCTGTTCGGGGGGTATCTTTTTGTTTCCCCTGCATGTGGCTCATAACTCCGTTTCTGCGGACCCTGCTCCCAATGTCGTGTGTCGTGTCGTTGTCTAGGGGGTTGATAAGGCTTTTGTATGTTTCTTGATTTACAGTCTCGTGCAAAGTGTCCCTCTCTATGACAAAAATAACAGGTTACCACATTTGACTTACCCACAGGGTTTGGTGATCTATACAAAGGCTGCCTTGTGGTCAGGGCCTGTATACTTACGGCCATTAACTTATCACCTTGTAATTCCCTGTGTCTGGTGATATTTCGATCGTGATCCACAGCTGCCTCTCTCAAAGTAGCCACCGACAAACCTCGCCAACATGGTTGCGTGGTCTGTACCCTTGTCTTTAATGCCTCTTTTAAACCATCCATTAGTACAGATACTGCTACTTCTCGATGGTTTATGTTTGTTTTAATGTCCTCTATGCCTGTGTACTTTGCCATATCTAGCAATGCCCTGTGAAAATATTCTGCAGCAGTTTCTGACTCTTTTTGTTTAATGGAGAAAATCTTGTTCCATTTAACTACAGCTGGAAAATACTCCTTTAACTGTAAACTTATCCTTTTTACATTGTCTTTGTTGTACACATCTGTAAGAGGTACATCCTGATCCAATCCACAGTCAGCTAAAAATTGAGCCGAGTCGACATTGGAGGGTAAACAAGCCCTCAGCAATACCTGCCAGTCTTTGTTATTGGGCTCTAAAGTGTTCCCTAGGTCTCTGATGTATTTCTGACTAGCAACTAGATCTTTTCTAGGATCAGGGAATTCAGACACTATGGTTCTTAATTCCATTCGGGAAAACGGGCTGTACATGGCAATGTTCCTGATAGGAGTGACTCCTGTAGTGTCCGTTTTCCCATTTGGAACTGCTATTACCCTCACGGGAGCAAGTTTAATAACCTCATTCTGTGTAGATTCTACAGCCTGTGGTGAAATGGTTTCAGCATAGTGTATGGTGCCGTACTTACCCGTTGATACGACCTCACCTGTCCCTCCGCTAGGGGGCTTTGTTACTAATCTTATGGGTTGGGCCGTGCCTACTGTTGTTTCTGATATGGTGGCTGCTAGAGAGAGCGCCGATATGGTTGCCGATTCGTCCTCTTGATCACACTCCTGGGGAAAGTTCAAAACAGGGTACAACTTGCACGGGTTAATACTTGCATTGGTTAACTTATTAACATTTACACAGTTGCTAAGTGTTTGTTTGTTACACCCTAATGCGTCATTCTCCGCAACCAATTTCTCTCCTGATATGTATGGTGGCGGCGGGGCCGTGGCTATCAGTTTCCTGGTAGGATTAGATCCTGCCGCCTGAGCCAATCCTCTCTGTATTTCACCCTCCTGTTGCCATAACTGCAAATAATCATAATGTTTGATTCGTCTCTTTGTTGATTTAATGAGACATATCCTCCTCCTTAGATTTTGTAACACTTCTGGGCTAAAGCTGCCTACTCTTGGGAACTTCTCCCGGTCATGCACAGTCATTCTCTCCCATTCATCACATAAAACCTCTGTGTGTGAACCGTATTTTTTACACATTACGTACCTTGCCGACCCGATTGGTCGGTTTACTGAATCAACCCGAACCGAGGTTGATCGCCCCCTACCTGAACAATTGGCCCCCATAACTTGCAGGTGTTGCTTTCACCACTTCTGACCTTCAATCAGGGTCTTCAGCGAACCCTTACAAAAACCAAAATGTTCACGATAGGCTGACGGTGGCGGTTTACCGAGTACCCCACTCACTCGCCCACGCCGACCAATACGACCTACACACTGCCCTAGTGCTGGCGTACTCGACCCAGGGCCCCTATGAACCTTCGTTTACTGGAACATGTGAGTGTGTTCCGCAGAGCATTGACCCTTTCCAGTAACTGTTGGTTGTTAGATAATTCCTGAGTGACCAGCGAACTTCCCTTCAGAAAATAAAAAATTACACAAATCACGTCAGAATGTACAAATAGTGTTTGTGACCCGTTTCGTACACAAATGGTACTGGTCAGATTTACTAATGCACACAATTACGTGCGGTACAATCGTTCAGCACATAAGCAACTAATCTTATGTGCGGAGCGACCAGTGGAATCGAAAATTGCGGCTGCGAATTCCTTCAGCATGAGCTTTATTGGCCTATATGGGTTCTACACCAACCCCCTGGGTTGTGCTCTCTTCTCTATTTATAGCGGACTTCCTAGTCTGCTGTACCTGGACCTCCTGGTCAATTCCGGACCTCCTGGTCTGTGCTACAATAGACCTCCTGGTCTGCTGTACTCTAATGCTCAGATTTTATGTTTAACAAAGGATGCCTCCCTTGCCACCATGCACGTCACTTACATGTATGTACCCTGCGAGAACTCGACTTCCTGTGGTTCAAACCTCAAAATTGTATAAACTTATATATGCAAACACTCACTCACCACATGTACACTTTTGTTTCTATTTCTATTTCTGCGCAGAAATTTTCTTTCCTTTAGACCAGATGTGTTGTAAATTTGGAGAAGGATCTGTTAATCTAAGTTTCGGACACTAAAATAGATTTGCGCTATTTATCGCGTTGCCGCCTTTTCGCCTGTTACAATAACGCTAGCGTGTGATTTGAGTTACGTGGGTGTACCCGGACGCTCCGTTGCGTAATATACGCTGCGTGCGTCGGCCTTTGAGTTGCGTACGCGAGTCTCACCCTTTGTTAGAAACACGTGTACACAAAGCAAATATCCACCGTAACACAATGTACACGTTTATCAATGTAGATGATCCTCGATCATCTACCGAACACCACACCAATCTCTCCTTGTATCTTTAGGCAGAGCTGCGTGTGTGTTTTGCAATTTATCTCTTAATGTATTACTTTTATACTTTAACTATGAAATAGCGGCAAATCTCTCTTAGCACGTTTATCAATTATAGAATGGCAAACAGAAGAGTGATATATGAAAATACACGAATGAAAAGAAATGCAGATATGTGCGTGCGTGCGTACGCAAGACAGAAATAAACAGTTTTAAAAGACACTAGCGTGTTGTTCTTACCTCCGGTTCCGGATTCCCTCAGCACCCTTTACTAAGTGAAGCAGACGCTTATCTAGACAGCACTACGAGGAATATGATCTCCCGCCCTTTGCTGATGGATAATGTCTGCTGAAATTACCTAGTGCAGATATGTGAAGGACGGACGAGCCGCCAATTGATAAAGCTAAATATTTATCTTACTTAAAACCCTTTAAGAGGTCTAAGAACACAGTACGCTATTTACGTATGGTATACCGTAAGGGTACGCACGTTGCGTAACAATCGCTTAGCCATAGTCGAGACGCTCGAGCGTCACGTTCGCTTACGGCCAAGGGATCACAGGCAGGCACGCTATAGGCTGCCGACTAGATGAAGCCAAATATTTATCTTATTTAACACACTATACAGAGGTTAAGAAACACTGTACGCAACCGGCGCACGAGGTACCGTAAGGGTACGCTCTTAGCGTAGCGGACGCTGTATCGGGAGTAAGCCGCTCGAGCGACACAAACGCTCGCGAGAATACGCTGTTGGTATCGGGCACACTATAGGTGAGCGACTACCGTAATGCTACGCTATCAGCGTAGCGGACGCTCGAGACCACGAGGTGATCACGAGCGGGGCAGACGCTCACAAGATAACAATCAGTAGGCCTTGAATGTAACACACAGAAATGATATTCTTATACTGTAAACCCTTTTGTAGTGATAAGGTGAAAATGCAACACAGTGTAAGCTGGTTTACACTAAAGCTGTTTGAGCGATAGAGACGCTCCTATTACCCACTGCAATAAACACACAATACCGGTCTAAGGGTCTAACGCCTTTTAAGGAAATGAATGAACGTTCAAAAGAATAATACAATACAAGTCATACACTACCAATATAACATAGACTACCTAACCAGATAACTACACATGAAATACAATATCAGTACAATAACTATATAAGAGTAACGAGAGAGAAAGAGAAGAGAGAGAGAGAGAGATATGGCTCAGAATAACAAGAAAGACAATGTGATTGCGGAGAAAACTTACGCACAAAGGGGAACGATCGCATGCGCCTCTGGACATCCAGCTCCCGATTATCAGCAATGAGAACCGTTGAAGAGTGAGCTGGATGTGATCGGCTTGTCTATTTATGTCCCACACACAATACAATTCAATGGTCCCTACAATCTCATTGTTCATTGGACACAGGAATTCGTCCCTGCACTAAAACAAAAGGTCATAGGTTGATTCATACAGGTGGGCTGTGACTACTTCCAACTGCTCAGGTGGGTGGGAAACTAGGTTTCCTGCCGCATGGATAAGTAAGTGCAAATAATAGTAAATGGACATAAACTTCTTATGTCCATAACTATTCGCACGAGCGATTAATCCGCTTCAAACTAACACCGGAATATTGCTAATTAAATACTCTTCCGATGGATACTAAACACCACTGTATAATCCTTGTCTGACCCTTTGTATCAGACAAAGAGGGATCTCTCTGTCTATGAACATGCTACATTAACTAAACTTTCAGAATCTATCAAAGGGACCATAATCTACAAAATACATTATATGGTTAAAATATATATCGATTGAGTCGCCCGCTAGACGCATACAAACTCTACCGTAAATGCGCATATCGTGCGCCTGCGGGTGCCCGCGAAGGCGAGTATGCGCACGCACGGGAGAGCTCTTGCACGCGCAGCGGGAGCTCGCATGAGGTGCAAATATGGCAGTGTGCATAGTGATATTTTTCTGACTTTGACATGGGTGTCCGGAGTCCACCCTTGAAGAGGGGGATACTGTCACAATCCTGACTGTAGGTTTATATTTGGTGACTTACCCCTGCCATCTGTCCTGGATCCTGTGTCTTTTCACTCACGGAGTTAAACAGCTTGTCAGCACTATGAGTTTTCCTGAGTTCTCTGCCTGAGAGGTAATAGTTAATTAGCTCCACCTGTGGTGATCTCCTGTGTGAGGCTGAATTCAGTAATCTGTACTTTAGGTCTAAAAGCAAGCATCCTGTGTTTTGCAGAAGTTCAGGCTTCAGTGTTCTCTCGGCCTGCTAGGCCTCATTCTACATCACAGCCTTGGCTAGAGTAGTCACATGACAGTGACTGTTCACCTGACCCAGAGTTGTTCAATCCTCTGCCAGCCTGAGACTCTCTGCATCACCTAATCCTGCTCACCAATCACCAAGGACCAGGAAGTATAAATCAGGAGGCTGAGTTAGAAACTGGGCCAGTTCCTTGTGTCACACATAGCTATGTATGAGCATTCAAGCTGAGCTCTCTAAAGTTGTGATCTCCAGAGCTCCCGTATCCCCGTGCCTCAGTACCTCAGTACCTCCGTGCTTCCAGCATCTCCGTGACTCAGTACCTCCGTGCTTCCAGCACCTCCGTGCCTCAGCACCTCCGTGCCTCAGTACCTCCGTGCCTCAGTACCTCCGTGCTTACAGCACCTCCGTGCCTCAGTACCTCTGTGCCTCTAGTACCTCCGTGCCTCAGTACCTCCGTGCTTCCAGTACTTCCGTGCTTCCAGCACCTCCGTGCCTCAGTACCTCCGTGCCTCAGCACCTCCGTGCCTCGGCACCTCCGTGCCTCGGTACCCCCGTGCCTCAGCACCCCCGTGCTTCCAGCACCTCCGTGCCTCATTACCTCCGTGCTTCCAGCATCTCCGTGCCTCAGCATCTCCGTGCCTCAGCACCTCCGTGCTTCCAGCACCTCCGTGCCTCAGTACCTCCGTGCCTCAGTACCTCCATGCTTCCAGCACCTCCGTGCCTCAGCACCCCCGTGCCTCAGCACCTCCGTGCTTCCAGCACCTCCGTGCCTCAGCACCTCTGTGCCTCAGCATCTCCGTGCTTCCAGCACCTCCGTGCCTCAGCACCCCAGTGTCTCTACGCACCCCAGTGTATCTACGCACCCCAGTGCCTCTACGCACCCCAGTGCCTCTACGCACCTCAGTGCCTCTACGCACCTCAGTGTCTCCAAGCACCTCAGTGTCCCCAAGCATCTCAGTGTCCCCAAGCATCTCAGTGTCCCCAAGCACCTTAGTGTCTCCAAGCACCTTAGTGTCTCCAAGCACCTTAGTGTCTCCAAGCACCTTAGTGTCTCCAAGCACCTCAGTGTCTCCAAGCACCTCAGTGTCTCCAAGCACCTCAGTGTCCCCAAGCATCTCAGTGTCTCCAAGCACCCCGTGCCCTTTAGCACAGTTGTACCTGGTATTCTTCACTGATTCATCAGTGCCTTTCCAGTTCTGTCTTTCAGGAGACCTTCAGCATCCACACGTGCCTCCTGTCTGCCGACCTAATCCTGCATGAGGAGAACCTAGATTCGGCCATCTCTACTGCGGTTCCTCTTCCCAGTCGCCGGGGGAGGTCCCGAGTCCACAACACTCCCAAACCAGGTCAGTGGTAGTATTCGTATAATCCTCCAGTCGCCCGCACAGACTTCACTAACACCGGGTTCACAAAACCTCAGCCATGACACAGACCCAGACACGGACACTGACTCCAGTGTCGACGGTGAGGAAACAAACGTGATTTCCAGTAGGGCCACACGTTACATGATCACGGCAATGAAGGAGGTTTTGAACATTTCTGATACTACAAGTACCACAAAAAAGGGTATTATGTGGGGTGTGAAAAAACTACCCGTAGTTTTTCCTGAATCAGATGAATTAAATGAGGTGTGTGAATAAAAAACTGCTAATTTCTAAAAAATTATTGGCATTATACCCTTTCCCGCCAGAGGTTAGGGCGCGTTGGGAAACACCCCCTAGGGTAGATAAGGCGCTCACACGCTTATCAAAACAAGTGGCGTTACCGTCTCCTGATACGGCCGCCCTCAAGGAGCCAGCTGATAGGAAGCTGGAAAATATCCTAAAAAGTATATACACACATACTGGTGTTATACTGCGACCAGCAATCGCCTCAGCCTGGATGTGCAGTGCTGGGGTGGCTTGGTCGGATTCCCTGACTGAAAATATTGATACCCTGGACAGGGACAGTATATTATTGACTATAGAGCATTTAAAGGATGCATTTCTATATATGCGAGATGCACAGAGGGATATTTGCACTCTGGCATCAAGAGTAAGTGCGCTGTCCATTTCTGCCAGAAGAGGGTTATGGACGCGACAGTGGTCAGGTGATGCGGATTCCAAACGGCATATGGAAGTATTGCCGTATAAAGGGGAGGAGTTATTTGGGGTCGGTCTATCGGACCTGGTGGCCGCGGCAACGGCTGGGAAATCCACCTTTTTACCCCAGGTCACCTCTCAGCAGAAAAAGACACCGTCTTTTCAGGCTCAGTCCTTTCATCCCCATAAGGGCAAGCGGGCAAAAGGCCACTCATTTCTGCCCCGGGGCAGAGGAAGGGGAAAAAGACTGCAGCAGGCAGCCTCTTCCCAGGAACAGAAGCCCTCCCCCGCTTCTGCCAAGTCCTCAGCATGACGCTGGGGCCTTACAAGCGGACTCAGGTACGGTGGGGGGTCGTCTCAAGAATTTCAGCGCGCAGTGGGCTCACTCGCAAGTGGACCCCTGGATCCTGCAGGTAGTATCTCAGGGGTACAAATTGGAATTCGAGACGTCTCCCCCTCGCCGGTTCCTGAAGTCTGCTTTACCAACGTCTCCCTCCGACAGGGAGGCGGTATTGGAAGCCATTCACAAGCTGTATTCCCAGCAGGTGATAATCAAGGTACCCCTCCTACAACAGGGAAAGGGGTATTATTCCACGCTGTTTGTGGTACCGAAGCCGGACGGCTCGGTGAGACCTATTTTAAATCTGAAATCCTTGAACACTTACATACAAAGGTTCAAATTCAAGATGGAGTCACTCAGAGCAGTGATAGCGAACCTGGAAGAAGGGGACTATATGGTGTCTCTGGACATCAAGGATGCTTACCTCCATGTCCCAATTTGCCCTTCTCACCAAGGGTACCTCAGGTTTGTGGTACAGAACTGTCACTATCAGTTTCAGACGCTGCCGTTTGGATTGTCCACGGCACCCCGGGTCTTTACCAAGGTAATGGCCGAAATGATGATTCTTCTTCGAAGAAAAGGCGTCTTAATTATCCCTTACTTGGACGATCTCCTGATAAGGGCAAGGTCCAGGGAACAGTTAGAGGTCGGAGTAGCACTATCTCAAGTAGTACTACAACAGCACGGGTGGATTCTAAATATTCCAAAATCGCAGCTGATTCCGACGACACGTCTGCTGTTCCTAGGGATGATTCTGGACACAGTCCAGAAAAAGGTGTTTCTCCCGGAGGAGAAAGCCAGGGAGTTATCCGAGCTAGTCAGGAACCTCCTAAAACCAGGCCAAGTGTCAGTGCATCAATGCACAAGGGTCCTGGGAAAAATGGTGGCTTCTTACGAAGCGATTCCATTCGGCAGATTCCACGCAAGAACTTTTCAGTGGGATCTGCTGGACAAATGGTCCGGATCGCATCTTCAGATGCATCAGCGGATAACCCTGTCTCCAAGGACAAGGGTGTCTCTCCTGTGGTGGTTGCAGAGTGCTCATCTTCTAGAGGGCCGCAGATTCGGCATTCAGGACTGGGTCCTGGTGACCACGGATGCCAGCCTGAGAGGCTGGGGAGCAGTCACACAGGGAAGAAATTTCCAGGGCTTGTGGTCAAGCATGGAAACGTCATTTCACATAAATATCCTGGAACTAAGGGCCATTTACAATGCCCTAAGTCAAGCAAGGCCTCTGCTTCAGGGTCAGCCGGTGTTGATCCAGTCGGACAACATCACGGCAGTCGCTCACGTAAACAGACAGGGCGGCACAAGAAGCAGGAGGGCAATGGCAGAAGTTGCAAGGATTCTTCGCTGGGCGGAAAATCATGTGATAGCACTGTCAGCAGTGTTCATTCCGGGAGTGGACAACTGGGAAGCAGACTTCCTCAGCAGACACGACCTCCACCCGGGGGAGTGGGGACTTCACCCAGAAGTCTTCCACATGATTGTGAACCGTTGTCACAACTGAGGGCCTGAGTTGACGGGAGGCAACCTCAGTTGTAGGGGCTGAGATGTAACGGAACCTGGGAGGTTGTATCAGACCCCTAGACATGTAAGTAACATGTAGAATAACTGCCCGAAGGCGTGACCACGACAACCAGGATAAAAGTCAATGATGTTTATTATGACAAACTCCGTAACACAGCAGAAAATAAGAAAACATAAAAGTCAGCAGGGCAATAATACAGTTCCTGGGTACTACAGGGTGGCAAGGGCCACAGGCACTGGTAGTGTGAGACAGTTCTAATAATCTTCTAGTTGGAAAGTCCTTACCAGGCCTGACTGTAGCAATGGAGAGAACCCAGGATCGTACCAGCTGGTGTTCCAGGAAAGGCTGGGCTGCTGAAGGTAAAACGGCTGCTGTGGATACTGGCTGGAACCAGACTGTTGTTGGTACGGAGTGGATACTGGCTGGAACCAGTTAAATAATAAACGAACTTGAGAGCGATGAAATAATAATACCGGTGGAGAGTGGTAAACTGCAGAAAGGACACCGGCCCTTTAAGGGAAGCTGTACACTGCTGGAAGCTGGGCTGGAAGCAGGTGATTGACTGTAGCTGGAAACAGGTGAGTCCAGAATGGATCGGAGAGTCAGGCTACACCGCAGATGGAATGCTGGTGCGGGTCTCTATAGCAGAAGTCTGGAGACAGGAGCTGGAACCTGGAAGACAACCACAGGAGAGAGACAAACTGGAACTAGGTTAGACAACCAAAGCACTGACGCCTTCCTTGTTCAGGCACAGCTTACTTATACCTGCAGCAAGGAAGGGGTTGGCTAGGCAATTATGCAAATCAACAATACAGACAGCAGATTGGTGGAAATGATCAGATGACAAAAACCAAGATGGCTGCGCCCATGCAGACACTTGGAGGGAAGTTTGGTTTGTAATCCATGTGAGAATTGAAACAGTAATGGCGACGCCGGCCACAGGAGACAGGAGACGCCAGACTGACAAGCGCACATTTAACCACGCGGGCACAGCGGAGGCCGCGGCTGATGAAATCACCACTCTGACATTCTGCATGTGGAAACTCAGAAACAGCGGGATCCGGTCCTGGAATGCTGAGCCAGCCTTAGGAGGCATCTGAAGGGTAAGTAATGGCGTCCAGATACCCGGATCGTGACAGCACCCCCCCCTTTAGGAGTGGCCCCAGGACACTTCTTAGGCTTTAAAGGAAACTTTGCGTGGAAATTTCGGACCAAGGCAGGAGCATGGACGTCTGAGGCATTGGTCCAAGAGCGTTCTTCAGGACCATAGCCCTTCCAGTCAATGAGGTATTGTAACTGACCGTAGCGGAAACGTGAGTCCAAAATCTTGGCCACCTCGTACTCGACTCCCCGTTGAGTCTGAACTTTGGGAGCTGGAGGAAGTGCGGAATGAAACCGATTCAGGATCAGCGGTTTCAACAAAGAAACATGAAATGTCCTGGGTATTTTCAAGAAGGATGGTAACTGTAACCTGTAGGCAACAGGATTGATGACTTGTTCAATCTTGAAGGGTCCGATGTAGCGAGGTGCAAATTTCATGCTGGGAACTCTCAACCTCAAATTCTTCGTGGACAACCACACACGATCACCCACCTTGAGAGCAGGAACCGCTCTACGCTTCCTATCGGCAAACTTTTTATACCTGAATGAGGCTTTAAGCAGGGCTGCGCGGACGTTCTTCCAGTTATTTGAAAACTGACGCAAGGTGACATCCACTGCTGGAACAGAAGTTGCGGGAAGCGGTTGGAATTCTGGGACTTTAGGGTGGAATCCATAATTAATGAAGAATGGTGTAGAAGAAGATGAGGAATGGTATTGATTGTTGTGGCTGAACTCGGCCCAAGGAAGGAGTTGAACCCAGTCATCTTGAGAGGAAGACACATATATACGGAGGAAGGCCTCCAAGTCCTGATTCACCCTCTCGGTTTGACCATTGGTCTGAGGATGGTAAGCCGTGGAAAACTTTAACTTGACTTGGAGGGCTTGACACAAACTTCGCCAAAATTTGGCTACAAATTGTACTCCACGATCCGAGATGATCTCTTCAGGAAGACCGTGAAGTCGGAAGATCTCTTGTATAAACACTTGAGCCAACTTGGAAGCTGACGGAAGACCGGTGAGAGGGATGAAATGTGCCATCTTGGTGAACCGGTCAACTACCACCCAGATGGTATTAAACTTGTTGCAGATAGGTAGATCGGAAACAAAGTCCATCGACAAATGGGTCCATGGTCGACGGGGAACAGATAATGGAACCAGTTGCCCCGCAGGCGACTGGCGGGAGACTTTGTGTTGGGCACACTTTGGGCAGGAGGCAATAAATTCCATAACGTCCTTTTTCAGAGTTGGCCACCAGTAGGACCTAGAAATAAATTCAAGGGTTTTCTGAATGCCTGTATGTCCAGCAAAACGGGAAGCATGGGCCCAATGCATGAGCTTCTTCCTTAGAACTGGCTTAACAAAACTTTTCCCTGGTGGAGGCGTAGAGTCCATCCCTACCGTGGAGAATGCCAACGGATTAATAATAGGATGCTTGTCTGCAGACTCGGACTCATTTTCTTGCTCCCATGAGCGGGAAAGGGCATCGGCCTTACGATTCTGAGAACCCGGACAGAACTGGAGTTTAAAGTCAAATCTGGAAAAGAAAAGTGCCCATCTGGCCTGACGAGGGTTGAGACATTGTGCGCCTTTGAGATATAAAAGATTTTTGTGGTCGGTAAGTATGGTGATTGAGTGGGAAGCTCCCTCCAACAGGTATCTCCACTCCTCCAGAGCGAGCTTGATGGCTAGCAACTCCTGATCGCCAATGGCATAGTTGCGCTCAGCTGGGGAGAACTTCCGGGAGAAGAAACTGCAAGGATGTAGATGTCCATCTTTGGCCTTCTGGGATAACACTGCTCCTACTCCAACGGAGGAGGCATCTACCTCTAAGATAAAAGGAGAGTCGGTGTCAGGCTGTTTCAGAACTGGTGCAGAGATGAACCGTTGCTTCAGAAGGTGAAAGGCCTGTGTAGCTTCCTCGGACCACTTGGACGGATTAGCACCTTTCTTGGTTAATGCAGTGATAGGCGCCACAATGGTGGAAAAGTCTCGTATAAATTTTCTATAATAATTGGCGAACCCTAAGAACCTCTGGACCCCTTTGAGGCTTAAGGGTATAGGCCAATTCTGGATTGCTTGGAGTTTCTCAGGATCCATCTCTAGTCCGGAACCGGACACAATGTAACCTAGAAACGGAATGGTTTTAACTTCAAACACACACTTCTCCAATTTACAATAGAGGTGATTGACACGGAGACGGGAAAGAACCTCTTTTACCCAGAAACGATGATCTTCGAGATTATTAGCAAAGATGAGGATGTCGTCTAGATAAACCACGACATGGCGGTACAGGATGTCCCTGAAGATCTCATTCACGAAGTGCTGGAAGACTGCTGGAGCGTTGCTCAATCCGAAGGGCATGACGAGGTACTCATAATGTCCGTCACGGGTGTTAAAGGCGGTCTTCCACTCGTCACCCTCACGGATTCGGATGAGATTGTAGGCACCCCTCAAGTCCAGCTTTGTGAAAATGGTTGCACCACTAACTCTATCAAAGAGCTCAGTAATCAGGGGTAAAGGGTATCGGTTCTTGACGGTAATGTCGTTCAGACCCCTGTAGTCGATGCACGGACGCAGACCACCGTCTTTCTTCTTAACGAAGAAGAAGCCTGCGCCGGCTGGAGAAGAAGATGGTCGGATGAAACCCTTCGCCAGGTTCTCTTTGATGTACTCTTCCATGGAGTGTGTCTCGGGCAGAGACAACGGATAAGTTCGGCCTCGCGGTGGAACCTTCCCTGGAATGAGGTCGATTGGGCAGTCCCATTCTCTATGAGGAGGAAGGATATCAGCAGAGGCTTTACTGAACACATCCGTGAAGTCTTGATATGGAGGAGGCGGAACATCAGTTGACCTGGGGAAGGAAGAACAAACAGGAAGAACTTTGGCTAAACAAGTCCCAGCACAGGAGGGACCCCATGCCAGTATTTGCGTAGTCGTCCAGTCAATTGATGGGTTGTGGAGACGGAGCCATGGAAGGCCTAAAACCACTGGATGTGTGGCTCTTGGAATCACTAAAAAAGAAATATACTCAGAATGAAGAACTCCCACTCTCAGACGAACTGGAAGAGTCCTTAAGGAAATGACTGCGTCAAAAATCTTGCTGCCATCCACGGCAGTCAAAGAGATGGACGAGGACAGTCTCTCGGTGGGTAGGGACCACCGTTTAACATAAGCTTCGGTTATGAAATTCCCAGCTGCTCCGGAATCAAGGAGGGCAATGACGTTCCTGTAACGTTGAGCAATTTGGAGCGACACTGGGAGGTTACAGTCATGAGGAGATGGAGAGGAGATCATCACTCCTAGCCGGCCCTCTCCTTGGCGAACTAGGATCTGGAGTCCCGGACGTTTGGGACAGGCATTGATAGTGTGCGACGGAGCTGCACAGTAGAGACAGAGAGACTCAGAGAGACGTTTTCGGCGCTCAGCAGGAGATAGACGGGAACGACTAATTTGCATAGGCTCATCCTTGGATGGAGATGGTTGACGAGAAGGAGGAGCAGAAGATTTAGGAGTAGATGATCTTCCTCGCTCGGTTGCTCTCTCTCTAAAACGTAGATCAACCTTCGTGCAAAGAGAAATTAGCTCATCCAACTTAGAGGGCAAGTCTCTGGTAGCTAACTCATCCTTGATGCGTTCTGATAAGCCATGCCAGAATGCAGCATACAGGGCCTCGTCGTTCCATGCCAGTTCGGATGCCAGGATTTTAAACTGTATAAGATACTGTCCCACGGTACGTGTTCCCTGGCGTAAACGAAGAATCTCAGATGAAGCAGATGTTATCCGGCCTGGCTCGTCGAAGATGCGCCTGAATGTAGCTACAAAGTCAGTATAGGAGGATAGCAGGGGATCAGACTTCTCCCATAAAGGTGATGCCCAGTCAAGGGCTGAGCCACTGAGAAGGGAGATGATATAGGCAATTTTGGTACGGTCACTGAAGAAATTGCCAGGTAGAAGCTCAAAGTGGATTTCACATTGATTGAGAAATCCCCTGCAGAACCTTGGAGATCCATCAAATTTTGCTGGCGTTGGAAGATGAAGATGTGGACTGGAAATGGGTAAGGTGGGTGGGGTTACAGCTGGTGTCACTGTAGTGGACGCACCGGACGTGCCAGGTCCACGGAGGGTCGTTTGAATCCCATCCAGCCGTGTGGAGAGATCCTGGAGACAGCGGATGATGTGGCCCTGTGCAGCCTCCTGATGTTCAAGTCGGGCTGCCAGTTCTTGCATCGGCCTGGCCGCTTGATCCTGGTCTCCGGCTGGATTCATTAGGTCAGTGCTTACTGTCACAACTGAGGGCCTGAGTTGACGGGAGGCAACCTCAGTTGTAGGGGCTGAGATGTAACGGAACCTGGGAGGTTGTATCAGACCCCTAGACATGTAAGTAACATGTAGAATAACTGCCCGAAGGCGTGACCACGACAACCAGGATAAAAGTCAATGATGTTTATTATGACAAACTCCGTAACACAGCAGAAAATAAGAAAACATAAAAGTCAGCAGGGCAATAATACAGTTCCTGGGTACTACAGGGTGGCAAGGGCCACAGGCACTGGTAGTGTGAGACAGTTCTAATAATCTTCTAGTTGGAAAGTCCTTACCAGGCCTGACTGTAGCAATGGAGAGAACCCAGGATCGTACCAGCTGGTGTTCCAGGAAAGGCTGGGCTGCTGAAGGTAAAACGGCTGCTGTGGATACTGGCTGGAACCAGACTGTTGTTGGTACGGAGTGGATACTGGCTGGAACCAGTTAAATAATAAACGAACTTGAGAGCGATGAAATAATAATACCGGTGGAGAGTGGTAAACTGCAGAAAGGACACCGGCCCTTTAAGGGAAGCTGTACACTGCTGGAAGCTGGGCTGGAAGCAGGTGATTGACTGTAGCTGGAAACAGGTGAGTCCAGAATGGATCGGAGAGTCAGGCTACACCGCAGATGGAATGCTGGTGCGGGTCTCTATAGCAGAAGTCTGGAGACAGGAGCTGGAACCTGGAAGACAACCACAGGAGAGAGACAAACTGGAACTAGGTTAGACAACCAAAGCACTGACGCCTTCCTTGTTCAGGCACAGCTTACTTATACCTGCAGCAAGGAAGGGGTTGGCTAGGCAATTATGCAAATCAACAATACAGACAGCAGATTGGTGGAAATGATCAGATGACAAAAACCAAGATGGCTGCGCCCATGCAGACACTTGGAGGGAAGTTTGGTTTGTAATCCATGTGAGAATTGAAACAGTAATGGCGACGCCGGCCACAGGAGACAGGAGACGCCAGACTGACAAGCGCACATTTAACCACGCGGGCACAGCGGAGGCCGCGGCTGATGAAATCACCACTCTGACATTCTGCATGTGGAAACTCAGAAACAGCGGGATCCGGTCCTGGAATGCTGAGCCAGCCTTAGGAGGCATCTGAAGGGTAAGTAATGGCGTCCAGATACCCGGATCGTGACAACCGTTGGGAAAAACCAAAGGTGGACATGATGGCGTCCCGCCTCAACAAAAAACTAGACAGATATTGCGCCAGGTCAAGGGACCCTCAGGCAATAGCTGTGGACGCTCTGGTAACACCGTGGGTGTACCAGTCAGTGTATGTGTTCCCTCCTCTGCCTCTCATACCCAAGGTACTGAGAATCATAAGAAGGAGAGGAGTAAGGACTATGCTCGTGGCTCCGGATTGGCCAAGAAGGACTTGGTACCCGGAACTTCAAGAGATGCTCACGGAGGACCCGTGGCCTCTACCTCTAAGAAAGGACCTGCTCCAGCAGGGACCCTGTCTGTTCCAAGACTTACCGCGGCTGCGTTTGACGGCATGGCGGTTGAACGCCGGATCCTGAAGGAAAAAGGCATTCCGGATGAAGTCATCCCTACCCTGATCAAAGCCAGGAAGGATGTAACCGTGCAACATTATCACCGTATTTGGCGTAAATATGTTGCGTGGTGTGAGGCCAGGAAGGCCCCTACAGAGGAATTTCAACTGGGTCGTTTCCTGCATTTCCTGCAAACAGGACTGTCTATGGGCCTAAAATTAGGGTCCATTAAGGTTCAAATTTCGGCCCTGTCGATTTTCTTCCAGAAAGAACTGGCTTCAGTTCCTGAAGTTCAGACGTTTGTCAAGGGGGTACTGCATATACAGCCTCCTTTTGTGCCTCCAGTGGCACCTTGGGATCTCAATGTAGTTTTGGGGTTCCTAAAATCACATTGGTTTGAACCACTCACCACTGTGGACTTAAAATATCTCACATGGAAAGTGGTAATGCTGTTAGCCCTGGCTTCAGCCAGGCGTGTCTCAGAATTGGCGGCTTTATCCTATAAAAGCCCTTACCTAATTTTTTATACGGACAGGGCAGAATTGAGGACTCGTCCTCAATTTCTCCCTAAGGTGGTTTCAGCGTTTCACTTGAACCAGCCTATTGTGGTACCTGCGGCTACTAGGGACTTGGAGGACTCCAAGTTGCTGGACGTAGTCAGGGCCCTGAAAATATATGTTTCTAGGACGGCTGGAGTCAGAAAATCTGACTCGCTGTTTATCCTGTATGCACCCAACAAGCTGGGTGCTCCTGCTTCTAAGCAGACTATTGCTCGTTGGATTTGTAGTACAATTCAGCTTGCACATTCTGTGGCAGGCCTGCCACAGCCAAAATCTGTAAAAGCCCATTCTACAAGGAAGGTGGGCTCATCTTGGGCGGCTGCCCGAGGGGTCTCGGCTTTACAACTTTGCCGAGCAGCTACTTGGTCAGGGGCAAACACGTTTGCTAAATTCTACAAATTTGATACCCTGGCTGAGGAGGACCTGGAGTTCTCTCATTCGGTGCTGCAGAGTCATCCGCACTCTCCCGCCCGTTTGGGAGCTTTGGTATAATCCCCATGGTCCTTACGGAGTTCCCAGCATCCACTAGGACGTCAGAGAAAATAAGAATTTACTTACCGATAATTCTATTTCTCATAGTCCGTAGTGGATGCTGGGCGCCCATCCCAAGTGCGGATTGTCTGCAATACTTGTACATAGTTATTGTTACAAAAATCGTGTTTTTGTGGTTGTGAGCCATCTTTTCAGAGGCTCCGCTGTTATCATGCTGTTAACTGGGTTCAGATCACAGGTTGTACGGTGTGATTGGTGTGGCTGGTATGAGTCTTACCCGGGATTCAAAATCCTTCCTTATTGTGTACGCTCGTCCGGGCACAGTATCCTAACTGAGGCTTGGAGGAGGGTCATAGGGGGAGGAGCCAGTGCACACCAGGTAGTCCTAAAGCTTTTACTTTTGTGCCCAGTCTCTTGCGGAGCCGCTATTCCCCATGGTCCTTACGGAGTTCCCAGCATCCACTACGGACTATGAGAAATAGAATTATCGGTAAGTAAATTCTTATTATTAATACCTATCTACTACCAATATATGGTTCCTTAAAGGTTCAGTCCTGCTTTTTTGGTTTTTGTGATTCCTACAAGAACAGTGGATATTTATCTCGCCTTGATAGTGACTTTTTTTGACACACTGCAATAACTGATCCGAACCCCTAACACCCCCCCCCCTTTTTTTTGCTGACTGTATTGAGCAGTCGTGAATCTAATACGTGATTAATTACACATTATTTTTCCAAGTATTTGGATCAAATACGTGATTCATCACATATGATTATCTGAATATACATCTATATAGAAACAGATCAAGTAACATTCCCATATACATGAAATTTCTGGAACTCCCTCTCATTCTGTTTAAACAAACTGGATGGCTCTGCAATGCATCATGTAAACACTAAACAGAGCACCATTTTGCTACAAAACAGGACAGTAGAAGTGTTCCTCTACCTTTCTTCGGTCTCAGTGTCGTTTCTCACCACCCTCTCATTTTTTTCATTCGATGCCCAGGCAGATGATCAAAAAGCAGAAGTGGTGTTTAACCTAGACCTGATTCCCTGTTTCTCCCATACTCATTCTCCTATACTCAAATTTCTTCACAGCAGTGTCACACTATCATCCACTCGGCACTCCTCTTAAAATTTGGGGAGTCTCCATATACACCTCGGTTAGATTCAATTAGCCCCCAGCCAATTTTGGTTCCACATTGACCTCTAATAGCCACAGGTGCTATTTATTCACCCAAGGTCAATAATACGGAAGAGGCCCAACCTCATCCTATCTTTTTGAAGTTTAGCCCAGGGGGCCGGTGAACCACCTGATTTTGGAAACCATCAGCGAATATCAGGTACCGCCAGTATCTCGATTCAGGAGCATCCAGTAATCTCACCAAAAAACTTTGGGATTTCTCACAGAGCCTTAATACATGGTTCCAGGTGCCACCAGGTGGGATATACCTACCTGCGGTCAAACCACACTGAGTATGCCCAACCTCGTCTGATCTTGGAAGCCAAGCACTGTGGGCCAGGTCAGTACCTGGGTGGTAGACCACCAGAGAATACCTGGTACTGCAGGTATTTATATCCAAATCCAGGACATAGGACCTAGAACCAAAGTATTATTTTCCATTCCAATTTTGGAATTTCACATACTATCAACTATCAGGGTGGAGCCCGGTATATATTAGATTGAATAATACCATTTCCTTCCGGGATTTTTCTATTTCTATTATAGTTATAATTTATTTTGTTACAAATTCGGAAGAGGACATTATTTTCTCCAACATCCGAGACACATACATAATTTCGCCCAAAGAGCCATCATGTCAAACTTGTATTACCAAATCTGATGTTTATTTGGACAGACAAACTTTATGATAATTGTTGCTAATATTATTATTAATATTTTTCTTTTGCCTTATAGCCATTTTTTTTAAGAGGGTTACTAATAAAAGTTATATTTTAAGAATTACAAGACCACATAATTTTCAATAAAAGTGTGCCCCAGAAGAGACACATAGGGGTAAATTTACTAAGGTGGGAGATTTTTAGAACTGGTGATGTTGCCCATGGCAACCAATAAGATTCTACTTACCATTTATCTAGCTGCTTCTAGCAGATAATAGATATAAACTGATTGGTTGCTATGGGCAACATCACTAGTTCTAAAAATCTCCCACCTTAGTAAATTTCCCCCATAGTCTTTCTTTTTTTCTTTTTGGCTCCTGTACTATACAAGAACCATACACTTTTTTCATAACTAGTTTACTGAACTATTTCTGGGAGCACCGCCAACCTAGTGCCGAATACCAATTATTTGTTTGATATATGGCCATACGTTGGTTTAAATGAGAGCTATAGCTTTAATTGATATCATTTAAAGTACCAAGCACTTAGACTGAGTGATCCTGTGCAGACTCCACCAACCCCTTTTACAGAACTATAGAGCGAAGGGTTTCCATACGGAACTTGGAAATCTTCACAAACCTGTTCAATGCCTTGAGGTTGAGAATGGGCCAGGAGGACCCATTCGGTTTCGGGACTAGAAACAGCAGAGAATAGTACCCCTGTCCCCTCTGAGCAAGAGGCACCTGTACTACGACTCCTGTATCCAGGAGGGTCTGTACCACCGAGTGTAGAGATTTTGCCTTTGTCCGGTCCAAAGGGACGTCTGTCTGGCAAAATCGATGAGGGGGTCGGCTTTTGAAGGCAATGGCGTAACCTCGAGTGACGACTTCCCATACCCAGGCATCTGAAGTGGTCTTCAACCATTCCTGGGTATACCCTAGAAGCAGGCCTCGCACCCTGGGATCCCCCAGGGGGAGGCCCGCCCCATCATGCGGCAGGCTTATCGTCTTGGCAGCTGGCTGACGGGCAGCCCAGGCTCTTTTGGGCTGCGGCTTACCAGGTTTGGAAGTGCAAACCTGCTTATGGTACGCCTGACCTTTTGCTTTACCTGAAGGGCGAAAGGGTCGAAAGGACGTACCTTTAGCCTTTGACACAGAAGGAGCGGTATTAAGTAGACAGGCAGTTTTGGCAGTAGCCAAGTCAGCCACTATCTTATTTAAGTCCTCCCCAAACAGAATATCTCCCTTGAAAGGGAGTACCTCCAGGGTTTTTCTAGAGTCCAGATCCACAGACCAGGATCTCAGTCACAATATCCGGCGAGCCAGGACTGACATAGTAGAGGCCTTGGCTGCCAGGATACCGGCATCAGAAGCCGCCTCTTTAATATATCGAGTAGCTGTGACAATATATGACAAGCATTGTCTAGCATGGTCAGAGGAGATTTCAGCTTCTAACTCCAAGGCCCATGCTTCAATAGCCTCAGCAGCCCATGAAGCTGCAATAGTAGGCCTTTGTGCAGCACCCGTGAGGGTGTAAATTGCTTTTAGACAACCCTCCACACGTTTATCCGTAGGCTCTTTCAGAGACGTGACGGTAGTGACAGGTAGAGCTGAGGAAACCACCATCCTAGCCACATGTGAGTCCACTGGAGGAGGTGTTTCCCAATTCTTAGACAGCTCTGGTGCGAGTGGATAGCGAGCCAGCATCCTCTTTTGAGGCACAAACTTCATACCCAGGTTTTCCCAGGGTTCCTGACATATATCCACTAGGTGATCAGAGTGAGGTAAAACCTGTTTAACCACCTTCTGACGCTTGAACCTATCTGGTTTCTTAGGAAGCACGGATGGCTCGGGATCATCCGTAATCTGCAGAATTAACTTAATAGCCTCCAAAAGGTCAGGAACATCCACATGTGAACTACCCTCCCCATCAGCCGTATCTGAGTCAGAACCTGTGGGGTCAGTGTAAGTGCCGTCTTCATCAGACGAGGTGTCAGTGACAGCAGTCGATTGTGAGGAGACTAGCGCTCGCTTAGAGGACCTCTTGGACTTAGGCGAGCGTTGGTCAGACTTTTTAGTAGTCAAGGACTGGTTCAACTTCTTTAATTGAGCAGATAAATCGTCCGCCCATGGCGGGTTAGCTGCAGGGCTCACATACGGTTGTACCGGCATTGGCGGTCCCATAGGGGGTGTTAGTTTATGAACTAGCGTATGCAGAAGCGTGGAAAAAGCGTCCCACTGTGGGTCAGTATGTGCCTCCGTTGCCACAGTCTCACTGGGGAGCAAGGAGACCACAGAACCAGAGCCCACAGCTGCTATATTCTCCTCATATGTGCCTGTGGCTTCAGCAACACCAGCAGTGTGTTCCGCCCCAGAACCGTTACCCTCAGAAGCAGACATGATATAACTTGCAGTATGAGGTAACACAGTACAATTATCAGCAGCACAATATCCCAAACCCAAATCCCTGCGCAGTGTAGTCAGCACTAGCAGAGATAAAGGAGCGATATGGTGACCAAATCACAGAGAAAAATACGTAATACAGTATATCTTTGTGAAAATCCTATATTAGATAACACCTGACGCTCCAAACCCCCTCAGGTTATAGAATATAGGGATAGCAAGTTGAGTGAAAGACACGAGATGGACAACACTCAGCTATCAAATGCACACTCAGAAGGTCACAGTTTGTACAATGCAGAGGTTATTGCAGACAATAATACTACACTGGACTAGCTTACACAGCTATATAACAGTAGACATAACAGTACACAGTAAGAACTGGATGTATATCACAGGGTAATTGTACTATAAAACCCTGACTAAATGCACTCTTTCTTAACTATCACTGTCTAAAAAGGCAGGTAGAATACTTAAGTGTCATGTAAAGGCACAGCGCTGACAACCAGGCGGCTTTACATAGGAGGATTTGCCCAAGCAGTCCCAGGAACAGTGAGCTGAGGGATAATGGCGCCGCAGACACTAACTGGGAGTGAGGAAAAGACAGATATGCAGCTCCAGGGCGGGAACATTTGCGGGAAATGGCACCCTGGGGCTGGGGGAGGGGCTTCAGGTCTAAGCCTTATCCCCCTTGCTGGCAAAACCACCGGGTACTGTGGGCGATATAAGAAGTGGTTTAGAGAGAAAACCCGACCTGCGCCCATGCCCTGGTGATCTAGTGGCATCGCCTGTACTGCCACAGTGTCCACTGTGGAAAATGCGCAGCCCGCCTCCCACTGACCGCGCCGGATCAAGGAGCGGGACCCACTTACCACCTCCCGAAGCGCGGCCACGCGATCCTGGAGAGCCCCAGCCGTGTGTGTCTAACATGAAGAAAACCGGAGCCTCCGCTGTAGGTACCCGGCAACCAGGGCTCGGGAGTGTACAGCGCAGCTGGGGAGAGCTGGAGCTGCAGCAGTGAATGTCACAAAACATTTACCACCGCTGCTGCCCTTGAAGTCTTCACTTTTTACCTCATAAAAAGCTTTTCTCAGGGCTGCTTGGAGCAGCCCCTCTGTTAAGTGCCTGCTTACTGCAGCATCAACTGACAAACTGAGCTCCTGTGCTGGGAGGCGGGGTTATAGAGGTGGCGGCGCTGTGCATTCTGGGAACAGTCAAAGCTTTGAGCCTGTTGGTGCCTCGGATCAAGATCCTACTCTACACCCCATTGTCCAGACTTGTGGAGCCCAGTGTACCCCACAGCAGAAATAATATTAAATATGCCCCTTGGAGAGAGATGTAGTGAACAGAGATAAAGTACCAGCCATTCAGCTCCTTTCATGTTACAGGCTTAAAAATGACATGAGCTACAGTAATTGACTAGTACTTTATCTCTCTCCAAGGCTTATTAGTTGAAGATTTGGGGGAGTTTATGGCCTGTGTCATTTCCTATTTACATTGATCCTAGACAGCATAGTATGCCATTGACTCCAGTGCAGACATAAAATGTTTTAACAGCTTCTCTGCCCGCCCAAGGTTCATTGTGAATCAGCAGTAATGGCGGTGTCAAGTAAACCATTTTCCTAGATAGAAAATAAAGGTAAAAAACCATTGCCTGTTAACAAATCAAAAAACTAATTACAATTGTAAGAATTTAAAACATGCAGCAAACGGAAAAACTCTGAAAACCTGAACTTAAATATCAAAATTCTGAATGATTATATATTGTCTATCTATCTATCTATCTATCTATCTATCTATCTATCTATCTATCTATCTATCTATCTATCTATCTATCTATCTATCTATCTATCTATCTACACTTGAGGCTAAGATTTCACTCGGGGGAGTTTCTTAGTCTGTGTTTTCCACTGGCTTTCTGTGGTGTGTGACTTATTCCAATTACTCTGACTTGTTTACAGTTTATATAAATGTAATTTATGCATACTATAAATTTAGACAACATTTAAGAAAAGTATGAGCTTTCTTTTAATGTGAATATGGTCACTCATTCCGAGTTGTTCGCTCGCTAGCTGCTTTTAGCAGCAGTGCAAACGCTAGGCCGCCGCCCTCTGGGAGTGTATCTTAGCTTACCAGAGTAGCGAACAAAAGATTAGCAGAACTGCTACTAAATAATTCCTTGGAGTTTCTGAGTAGCTCCAGACCTACTCCTAGATTGCGATCACCTCAGTTCGTTTAGTTCCTGCTTTGACGTCACAAACACGCCCTGCGTTCGGCCAGCCATTCCTGCGTTTTTACCTGGCACGCCTGCGTTTTTTAGCACACTCCCTGAAAACGCCAAGTTGCCGCCCAGAAACACCAACTTCCTGTCAATCACACTACGATCACCGGAGCGATGAAAAAAAGTTTTGTGTTAAATTACTTAGCGCATGCGCTCTTCATACCATGCGTATGCGCATTTTCCACCTAATCGCTGCGTTGCGAAAAACGTCAACGAGCGACCAACTCGGAATGAAAACCCTGGTCCTTTAGGTTTACTAATATTGTAGAAAGCACTTGGCTACAGGTGGAACAAAATTCTTTAAGGCACACAGCAATCACAAACAAGGATTGTACAGTCTGTCTGTAAGAGTAGAGTTTACACATAGTATACTATGGGGGATAATCAAGTGTCCCCACTAAATGTTTGGGGGATTGTTGCTATTTTTGCCCGATGTTTTGCATTGGGCTATTCAATTATACCCCATTTTTTCATCCAAAAAATGTTTATGTTTTCTTGAGAAAACACATACCATCCGTGATAAGTTCCCAGACCTATGCATTTAAAAAAAAAAAAAAAAAAGTGGGGCTGAGAGGGTTGGTTAATAGGGATTTTTTTCACCTGCCTCAGACTTGGAGAAAAAAAATTAATTGATCGCAATTATAATTGGATTTTAATTACCTACCCGTAAATCCTTTTCTTGTAGTCCGTAGAGGATGCTGGGGTCCATATTAGTACCATGGGGTATAGACGGGTCCACTAGGAGCCATTGGCACTTTAAGAGTTTGAGAGTGTGGGCTGGCTCCTCCCTCTATGCCCCTCCTACCAGACTCCGTCTAGAAACTGTGCCCGAGGAGTCGGACATCTTCGAGAAAAGGATTACACAGATAGTGGCGAGATTCACATCAGCTCACACACAAGGGAACCCAAGCTAACTAGCTTGAAACATCAGTAACGGCTGAACAGGATTACTTACCAAGTAAGAAAACAGTACTTACCAAGAACTAAGCAGTACTGAACTAAATAACTACTGCAGGATCACGAAGTGCTGGGCGGGCACCCAGCATCCTCTAGACTACGAGAAAAGTATTTACCGGTAGGTAATTAAAATCCTATTTTCTCTTACGTCCTAGAGGATGCTGGGGTCCATATTAGTACCATGGGGATGTACCAAAGCTCACAGAATGGGAGGGAAAGGGCGGAGGCTCATGCAGAACCAATTGACCAAAGTTAAGTTCCTCAGAGGCCAAAGTATCGAACTTGTAGAACTTTGCAAACGTGTTCGACCCCAACCAAGTAGCTGCTCGGCAGAGTTGTAAAGCAGAGACACCCCGGGCAGCCGCCCAGAAAGATCCCACCTTACGGGTAGAGTGGGCCTTAACAGACGTAAGACACGGCAAGCCTGCCGTAAAATACGCATGCTGGGTAGTGAACCTGATCCAGCGAGAGATCGTCTGCTTAGAAGCAGGACACCCAATTTTCTTGGGATCATACAGGACAGAGAGTCCGATTTTCTGTGACGAGCAGTCCTCCTCACATAGTTCTTTAGAGCCCTTACAACATCTAAGGACTTTGATGAAATTGAGGAGTCAGTCGCAACTGGCACCACAATAGGTTGGTTGATATGAAATGCCGACACAACCTTCGGAAGAAACTACTGACGTGTCCGACAAAGCCCCCAACTCCGACACACGTCTAGCAGAAGCTAAGGCCAACAAAGTGACAGCCTTCCACGTGAGAAACTTGATCTCAACCTCCTGTAGCGCTCAAACCAGTCCGACTGGAGGAACTGCAGCACCACGTTAAAATCCCAAGGCGCCGTAGGCGGTACAAAGGGAGGTTGGATGTACAGAACTCCCTTCAAAACCACAGGGTAGGCAGCCAACTGTTTCTGGAAGAAAATAGATAGGGACGAAATTTGAACCTTTATGGATCCTGACCTCAGGCCCATATCCACACCTGCTTGCAGGAAGAGGAGAAAACGTCCCAGGTGAAACTCCACCGCAGGAAACTTCTTGGACTCACACCAAGATACATATTTCTTCCAAATTCGATGGTAATGTTTTGACGTTACTCCATTCCTAGCCTGTATCAGGGTAGGAATAACCTTGTTCCGAATGTTCTTCCGAGCTAGTATCTGGCGTTCAACTTCCATGCTGTCAAATGCAGCTGCGGTAAGTCTTGATAGGCGAACGGCCCCTGCTGCAGCAGGTCCTCCCAAAGAGGCAGAGGCCTCGGCTCTTCTAGCAGTAAATCCGCGTACCAAGCCCTTCTCGGCCAATCCAGAGCGATGAGGATTGCCTGAACTCTTATGAGTTTGATAACTTTTGGAATGAGTGGAGGAAACATGTACACCGACTGGAACACCCACGGAGTCACTAGGGCGTCCACCGCCACTGCTTGCGGGTCCCTCGACCTGTAACAATACCGCCGAAGCTTCTTGTTAAGACAAGAGGCCATCATATCGCTCTGCTGTACGCACCAAAGATCTGTTACCTCCTTGAATACCTCCGGATGGAGACCCTACTCCCCTGGATGGAGATCACGTCTGCTGAGGAAGTCCACTTCCCAGTTGTCTACTCCCAGAATGAAGATCGCTGACAGCACCAATGCATGCTGTTCTACCCAGAGGATGATTCTTGTTACCTCTGACATTGCAGCTCTGCTCTTCATTCCGCCCTGTCGGTTTATGTAAGCCACTGTTGTCACATTGTCCGACTGCACTTGAATGGCACGATTTCTCAGAAGATGGGCCGTTTGGAGAAGACCGTTGTAGATGGCTCTTAGTTCCAGAATGTTTATTGGCAGGCCGGTTTCCAGACTTGACCACCTTCCTTGGAATGTTTCCCCTTGAGTGACTGCGCCCCAGCCCCAGAGAGACTTGCATCCGTGGTTAGAAGTAGTGATGAGCGGGTTCGGTTCCTCGGAAACCGAACCCCCCCGAACTTCACCCATTTTACACGGGTCCGAAGAATACTCGGATTCTCCTGTATGGCTCGGTTAACCAGAGCGCGCCCGAATGTCATCATCCCGCTGTCGGATTCTCGCGAGATTCGGATTCTATATAAGCAGCCGCACGTCGCCGCCATTTTCACTCGTGCATTGGAAATGTTAGGGAGAAGACGTGGCTGGCGTCCTCTCCGTTTATTAATGTTCATGCAAATATTTGTGCTTATTGC
Organism: Pseudophryne corroboree; assembly: GCF_028390025.1. Taxonomy (NCBI): domain Eukaryota; kingdom Metazoa; phylum Chordata; class Amphibia; order Anura; family Myobatrachidae; genus Pseudophryne; species Pseudophryne corroboree. Next base: position 537,918,677 of record NC_086445.1, read on the forward strand.
TTAATTGTGGGGACTGGCGAGCAGCTGTATTATATAGGAGGAGTACAGTGCAGAGTTTTGCTGATCAGTGACCACCAGTTTTATCCGTTCTCTGCCTGAAAAACGCTCCATATCTGTGCTCACACTGCTTTATTGTGGGGACTGGGGACCAGCAGTATTATATAGGAGGAGTACAGTGCAGAGTTTTGCTGACCAGTGACCACCAGTATTATACGTTGTCTGCCTGAAAAACGCTCCATATCTGTGCTCAGTGTGCTGCATATACCTGTGCTCACACTGCTTTATTGTGGGGACTGGGGACCAGCAGTATTATATAGGAAGAGTACAGTGCAGAGCTTTGCTGACCAGTGACCACCAGTATTATACGTTGTCTGCCTGAAAAACGCTTCATATCTGTGCTCAGTGTGCTGCATATATCTGTGCTCACACTGCTTTATTGTGGGGACTGGGGACCAGCAGTATTATATAGGAGGAGTACAGTGCAGAGTTTTGCTGACAGTGACCACCAGTATATATAGCAGTACGGTACGGAAGGCCACTGCTCTACCTACCTCTATGTCGTCAAGTATACTATCCATCTAGATTCTATACCTGTGGTGCATTTTAGTTTTGCAGTTTGCTGACAGTGACCACCAGTATATATAGCAGTACGGTACGGAAGGCCACTGCTCTACCTACCTCTGTGTCGTCAAGTATACTATCCATCTAGATTCTATACCGGTGGTGCATTTTAGTTTTGCAGTTTGCTGACAGTGACCACCAGTATATATAGCAGTACGGTACGGAAGGCCACTGCTCTACCTACCTCTGTGTCGTCAAGTATACTATCCATCTAGATTCTATACCTGTGGTGCATTTTAGTTTTGCAGTTTGCTGACAGTGACCACTAGTATGTATAGCAGTACGGTACAGAAGGCCACTGCTCTACCTACCTCTGTGTCGTCAAGTATACTATCCATCCATACCTGTGGTGCATTTCAGTTTTGCACAGTATATAGTAGGCCATTGCTATTGATACTGGCATATAATTCCACACATTAAAAAATGGAGAACAAATATGTTGAGGGTAAAATAGGGAAAGATCAAGATTCACTTCCACCTCGTGCTGAAGCTGCTGCCACTAGTCATGGCCGAGACAATGAAATGCCAGCAACGTCGTCTGCCAAGGCCGATGCCCAATGTCATAGTAGAGAGCATGTAAAATCCAAAACACTAAAGTTCAGTAAAATGACCCAAAAAATCTAAATTAAAAGCGTCTGAGGAGAAGCGTAAACTTGCCTATATGCCATTTACGACACGGAGTGGCAAGGAACGGCTGAGGCCCTGGCCTATGTTCATGGCTAGTGGTTCAGCTTCACATGAGGATGGAAGCACTCATCCTCTCGCTAGAAAACTGCAGTGCCACTCCTAGATGGGCCAGGTGTTTGTGTCGCCCACTTGGGTCGCTTAGCTTAGTCACACAGCTACCTCATTGCGCCTTTTTTTTTCTTTGCATCTTGTGCTGTTTGTGGACTATTTTTTAAATCTGCCATCCTGTCTGACACTGCAGTGCCATTCATAGATGGGCCAGGTGTTTGTGTCGGCCACTTGGGTCGCTTAGCTTAGTCACACAGCTACCTCATTGCGCCTCTTTTTTCTTTACATTATGTGCTGTTTCGGGACTATTTTTTTGAAGTGCCATCCTGTCTGACACTGCAGTGCCACTCCTAGATGGGCCAGGTGTTTGTGTCGGCCACTTGGGTCGCTTAGCTTAGTCACACATCTTCCTCATTGCGCCTCTTTTTTTCTTTAGATCATGTGCTGTTTGGGGACTATTTTTTAAATCTGGCATCCTATCTGACACTGCAGTGCCACTCCTAGATGGGCCAGGTGTTTGTGTCGGCCACTTGGGTCGCTTAGCTTAGTCACACAGCTACCTCATTGCGCCTCCTTTTTTCTTTACATTATGTGCTGTTTCGGGACTATTTTTTTGAAGTGCCATCCTGTCTGACACTGCAGTGCCACTCCTAGATGGGCCAGGTGTTTGTGTCGGCCACTTGGGTCGCTTAGCTTAGTCACACAGCTACCTCATTGCGCCTCTTTTTTCCTTTGCATCATGTGCTGTTTGGGGACTATTTTTTTGAAGTGCCATCCTGTCTGACAATGCAGTGCCACTCCTAGATGGGCCAGGTGTTTGTGTCGGCCACTTGGGTCGCTTAGCTTAGTCACACAGCTTCCTCATTGCGCCTCTTTTTTCCTTTGCATCATGTGCTGTTTGGGGACTATTTTTTTGAAGTGCCATCCTGTCTGACACTGCAGTGCCACTCCTAGATGGGCCAGGTGTTTGTCGGCCACTTGGGTCGCTTAGCTTAGTCACACAGCTACCTCATTGCGCCTCTTTTTTTCTTTGCATCATGTGCTGTTTGGGGACTATTTTTTAAATCTGGCATCCTATCCGACACTGCAGTGCCACTCCTAGATGGGCCAGGTGTTTGTGTCGGCCACTTGGGTTGCTTAGCTTAGTCACACAGCTACCTCATTGCGCCTCTTTTTTTCTTTGCATCATGTGCTGTTTGGGGACTATTTTTTAAATCTGGCATCCTATCTGACACTGCAGTGCCACTCCTAGATGGGCCAGGTGTTTGTGTCGGCCACTTGGGTCGCTTAGCTTAGTCACACAGCTACCTCATTGCGCCTCTTTTTTTCTTTGCATCATGTGCTGTTTGGGGACTATTTTTTTGAAGTGCCATCCTGTCTGACACTGCAGTGCCACTCCTAGATGGGCCAGGTGTTTGTGTCGGCCACTTGGGTCGCTTAGCTTAGTCACACAGCTACCTCATTGCGCCTCTTTTTTTCTTTGCATCATGTGCTGTTTGGGGACTATTTTTTTGAAGTGCCATCCTGTCTGACACTGCAGTGCCACTCCTAGATGGGCCAGGTGTTTGTGTCGGCCACTTGGGTCGCTTAGCTTAGTCACACAGCTACCTCATTGCGCCTCTTTTTTTCTTTGCATCATGTGCTGTTTGGGGACTATTTTTTTTTAAGTGCCATCCTGTCTGACACTGCAGTGCCACTCCTAGATGGGCCAGGTGTTTGTGTCGGCCACTTGGGTCGCTTAGCTTAGTCACACAGCTACCTCATTGTGCCTCTTTTTTTCTTTGCATCATGTGCTGTTTGGGGACTATTTTTTTGAAGTGCCATCCTGTCTGTGCATTCTGGAAACAGTCAAAGCTTTGAGTCTGTTGGTGCCTCGGATCAAGATCCTACTCTACACCCATTGTCCAGACTTGTGGAGCCCAGTGTACCCCACAGCAGAAATAATATTAAATATGCCCCTTGGAGAGAGATGTAGTGAACAGAGATAAAGTACCAGCCATTCAGCTCCTTTCATGTTACAGGCTTAAAAATGACATGAGCTACAGTAATTGATTAGTACTTTATCTCTCTCCAAGGCTTATTAGTTGAAGATTTGGGGGAGTTTATGGCCTGTGTCATTTCCTATTTACATTGATCCTAGACAGCATAGTATGCCATTGACTCCAGTGCAGACATAAAATGTTTTAACAGCTTCTCTGCCCGCCCAAGGTTCATTGTGAATCAGCAGTAATGGCGGTGTCAAGTAAACCATTTTCCTAGATAGAAAATAAAGGTAAAAAACCATTGCCTGTTAACAAATCAAAAAACTAATTACAATTGTAAGAATTTAAAACATGCAGCAAACGGAAAAACTCTGAAAACCTGAACTTAAATATCAAAATTCTGAATGATTATATATTGTCTATCTATCTATATACACTTGAGGCTAAGATTTCACTCGGGGGAGTTTCTTAGTCTGTGTTTTCCACTGGCTTTCTGTGGTGTGTGACTTATTCCAATTACTCTGACTTGTTTACAGTTTATATAAATCTAATTTATGCAAACTATAAATTTAGACAACATTTAAGAAAAGTATGAGCTGTCTTTTAATGTGAATATGGTCCCTCATTCCGAGTTATTCGCTCGCTAGCTGCTTTTAGCAGCAGTGCAAACGCTAGGCCGCCGCCCTCTGGGAGTGTATCTTAGCTTAGCTGAATAGCGAACGAAAGATTAGTAGAATTGCTACTAAATAATTCCTTGGAGTTTCTGAGTAGCTCCAGACCTACTCCTAGATTGCGATCACCTCAGTTCGTTTAGTTCCTGCTTTGACGTCACAAACACGCCCTGCGTTCGGCCAGCCACTCCTGCGTTTTTACCTGGCACGCCTGCGTTTTTTAGCACACTCCCTGAAAATGCCAAGTTGCCGCCCAGAAACACCAACTTCCTGTCAATCACACTACGATCACCGGAGCGATGAAAAAACGTTGCTCGAGCTTGTGTAAATTTCCAAAGTTTTGTGTTAAATTACTTAGCGCATGCGCGCTTCATACCATGCGCATGCGCATTTTCCACCTAATCGCTGCGTTGCGGAAAAACGGCAACGAGCGACCAACTCGGAATGAAAACCCTGGTCCTTTAGGTTTACTAATATTGTAGAAAGCACTTGACTACAGGTGGAACAAAATTCTTTAAGGCACACAGCAATCACAAACAAGGATTGTACAGTCTGTCTGTAAGAGTAGAGTTTACACATAGTATACTATGGGGGATAATCAAGTGTCCCCACTAAATGTTTGGGGGATTGTTGCTATTTTTGCCCGATGTTTTGCATTGGGCTATTCAATTATACCCCATTTTTTCATCCAAAAAATGTTCATGTTTTCTTGAGAAAACACATAACATCCGTGATAAGTTCCCAGACCTATGCATTTTCAAAAAAAAAAAAAAAAAGTGGGGATGAGAGGGTTGGTTAATAGGGATTTTTTTCACCTGCCTCAGACTTGGAGAAAAAAATTTAATTGATCGCAATTATAATAGGATTTGAATTACCTACCTGTAAATCCTTTTCTTGTAGTCCATAGAGGATGCTGGGGTCCATATTAGTACCATGGGGTATAGACAGGTCCACTAGGAGCCATTGGCACTTTAAGAGTTTGAGAGTGTGGGCTGGCTCCTCCCTCTATGCCCCTCCTACCAGACTCCGTCTAGAAACTGTGCCCGAGGAGTCGGACATCTTCGAGAGAAGGATTACACAGATAGTGGCGAGATTCACATCAGCTCACACACAAGGGAACCCCCAGCTAACTAGCTTGAAACATCAGTAACGGCTGAACAGGATTACTTACCAAGTAAGAAAACAGTACTTACCAAGAACTAAGCAGTACTGAACTAAATAATTACTGCAGGATCATGAAGTGCTGGGCGGGCACCCAGCATCCTCTAGACTACGAGAAAAGGATTTACCGGTAGGTAATTAAAATCCTACTTTCTCTTACGTCCTAGAGGATGCTGGGGTCCATATTAGTACCATGGGGATGTACCAAAGCTCCCAGAATGGGAGGGAAAGCGCGGAGGCTCATGCAGAACAAATTGAACAAACTTAAGGTCCTCAGAGGCCAAAGTATCGAACTTGTAGAACTTTGCGAAAGTGTTCGACCCCGACCAAGTAGCTGCTCGGCAGAGTTGTAAAGCAGAGACACCCCGGGCAGCCGCCCAGGAAGATCCCACCTTACGGGTAGAGTGGGCCTTAACAGACATAAGACACGGCAAGCCTGCCGTAAAATACGCATGCTGGGTAGTGAACCTGATCCAGCGAGAGATCGTCTGCTTAGAAGCAGGACACCCAATTTTCTTGGGATCATACAGGACAGAGAGTCCGATTTTCTGTGACGAGCAGTCCTCCTCACATAGATCTTTAGAGCCCTTACAACATCTAAGGACTTTGATGAAATTGAGGAGTCAGTCGCAACTGGCACCACAATAGGTTGGTTGATATGAAATGCCGACACAACCTTCGGAAGAAGGTTGTGTCGGCATTTGACGTGTCCGACAAAGCCCCCAACTCCGACACACGTCTAGCAGAAGCTAAGGCCAACAAAGTGACAGCCTTCCACGTGAGAAACTTGATCTCAACCTCCTGTAGCGCTCAAACCAGTCCGACTGGAGGAACTGCAGCACCACGTTAAGATCCCAAGGCGCCGTAGGCGGTACAAAGGGAGGTTGGATGTACAGAACTCCCTTCAAAACCACAGGGTAGGCAGCCAACTGTTTCTGGAAGAAAATAGATAGGGACGAAATTTGAACCTTTATGGATCCTGACCTCAGGCCCATACCCACACCTGCTTGCAGGAAGAGGAGAAAACGTCTCAGGTGAAACTCCACCGCAGGAAACTTCTTGGACTCACACCAAGATACATACTTCTTCCAAATTCGATGGTAATGTTTTGACGTTACTCCATTCCTAGCCTGTATCAGGGTAGGAATAACCTTGTTCCGAATGCCCTTCCGAGCTAGTATCTGGCGTTCAACTTCCATGCTGTCAAATGCAGCTGCGGTAAGTCTTGATAGGCGAACGGCCCCTGCTGCAGCAGGTCCTCCCAAAGAGGCAGAGGCCTCGGCTCTTCTAGCAGTAAATCCGCGTACCATGCCCTTCTCGGCCAGTCCAGAGCGATGAGGATTGCCTAAACTCTTATGAGTTTGATAACTTTTGGAATGAGTGGAGGAAACATGTACACCGACTGGAACACCCACGGAGTCACTAGGGCGTCCACCGCCACTGCTTGCGGGTCCCTCGACCTGGAACAATACCACCGAAGCTTCTTGTTAAGACGAGAGGCCATCATATCGCTCTGGGGTACGCACCAAAGATCTGTTACCTCCTTGAATACCTCCGGATGGAGACCCTACTCCCCTGGATGGAGATCACGTCTGCTGAGGAAGTCCACTTCCCAGTTGTCTACTCCCAGAATGAAGATCGCTGCCAGCACCAATGCATGTGTTCTACACAGAGGATGATTCTTGTTACCTCTGACATTGCAGCTCTGCTCTTCATTCCGCCCTGTCGGTTTATGTAAGCCACTGTTGTCACATTGTCCGACTGCACTTGAATTGCACGATTTCTCAGAAGATGGGCCGTTTGGAGAAGACCGTTGTAGATGGCTCTTAGTTCCAGAATGTTTATTGGCAGGCCGGTTTCCAGACTTGACCACCTTCCTTGGAATGTTTCCCCTTGAGTGACTGCGCCCCAGCCCCAGAGAGACTTGCATCCGTGGTTAGAAGTAGTGATGAGCGGGTTTGGTTCCTCGGAAACCGAACCCCCCCGAACTTCACCCATATTACACGGGTCCGAGGCATACTCGGATTTCCCGTATGGCTCGGTTAACCCGAGCGCGCCCGAATGTCATCATCCCGCTGTCGGATTCTCGCGAGATTCGGATTCTATATAAGCAGCCGCACGTCGCCGCCATTTTCACTCGTGCATTGGAAATGTTAGGGAGAGGACGTGGCTGGCGTCCTCTCCGTTTATTAATGTTCATGCAAATATTTGTGCTTATTGCTTAATTGTGGGGACTGGGGACCAGCTGTATTATATAGGAGTACAGTGCAGAGTTTTGCTGATCAGTGACCACCAGTTTTATCCGTTCTCTGCCTAAAAAACGCTCCATATCTGTGCTCACACTGCTTTATTGTGGGGACTGGGGACCAGCAGTATTATATAGGAGGAGTACAGTGCAGAGTTTTGCTGACAGTGACCACCAGTATATTTAGCAGTACGGTACGGAAGGCCACTGCTCTACCTACCTCTGTGTCGTCAAGTATACTATCCATCTAGATTCTATACCTGTGGTGCATTTTAGTTTTGCAGTTTGCTGACAGTGACCACCAGTATATATAGCAGTACGGTACGGAAGGCCACTGCTCTACCTACCTCTGTGTCATCAAGTATACTATCCATCTAGATTCTATACCTGTGGTGCATTTTAGTTTTGCAGTTTGCTGACAGTGACCACCAGTATATATAGCAGTACGGTACGGAAGGCCACTGCTCTACCTACCTCTGTGTCGTCAAGTATACTATCCATCTAGATTCTATACCTGTGGTGCATTTTAGTTTTGCAGTTTGCGGACAGTGACCACCAGTATATATAGCAGTATAGTACGGAAGGCCACTGCTCTACCTACCTCTGTGTCGTCAGGTTTACTATCCATCTAGAATCTATACCTGTGGTGCATTTTAGTTTTGCAGTTTGCTGACAGTGACCACCAGTATATATAGCAGTACGGTACGGAAGGCCACTGCTCTACCTACCTCTGTGTCGTCAAGTATACTATCCATCTAGATGTCACAACTGAGGGCCTGAGCTGACGGGAGGCAGCCTCAGTTGTAGGGGCTGAGATGTACCGGAACCTGGGAGGTTGTATCAGACCCCTGGACATGTAAGTAACATGAATAATAACTGCCCGAAGGCGTGACCACGACAACTTAGATAAAAGTCAATGATGTTTATTATGACAACTCCGCATCACAGCAGCAATAAAGGAAAACGTAAAAGTCAGCAAAGAATAAATACAGTTCCTGAGTACTACAGCATGGCAGGAGCCACAGGGCACTGGTAGTGTGAGATAGTTCTTATGATCTTCTAGATGGAAAGTCCTTACCAGGCCCGGCTGTAGCAATGGAGATAACCCAGGATTGTACCAGCTGGTGTTCCAGGAAGAGCTGGGTTGCTGAAGGTAAAACAGCTGCTGTGGATACTGGCTGGAACCAGACTGTTGTTAGCACGGAGTGGATACTGGCTGGAACCAGTTAAATAATAAATGAACTTTGGGAGCGATGAAATGTGAACTGAAATGTAGAACTTGAGAGCGGAGAAATAATAATTCCGGTGGAGAGTGGTAAAGTGTAGAAAGGACACCGGCCCTTTAAGGGAAGCTGTATTCTGCTGGAAGCTGAGGCTGGAAGCAGGTAGTGTTGTAGCTGGAAACAGATGAATCCACAATGGATTGGAGAGTCAGGCTACACCGCAGGTGGAATGCTGGTGCGGGTCTCTATGGTGGAAGTCTTGAGACAGGAGCTGGAACCTGGAAGACAATCATAGAAGAGAGACAAACAGGAACTAGGTTTGACAACCAAAGCACTGACGTCTTCCTTGCTCAGGCACAGCTTACTTATACCTGCAGCAAGGAAGGGGTTGGCTAGGCAATTATGCAAATCAACAATACAAACAGCAGATTGGTGGAAATGATCAGATGACAGAATCCAAGATGGCTGCGCCCATGCAGACACTTGGAGGGAAGTTTGGTTTGTAATCCATGTGGTCTGGGAAACAGTAATGGCGGCGCCGGCCACCGGAGACAGGAGACGCCAGGCTGATAGATGCACATTTAACCACGCGGGCACAGCGGAGGCCGCGGCTGATGAAAACACCACTCTGACACTCTGCATGTGGAAACTCAGGAACAGCGGAATCTGGTCCTGGAACGCTGAGCCCGCCTTAGGAGGCATCTGAAGGGTAAGTAATGGCGTCCAGATACCCGGATCGTGACACTAGATCAGGGGTGGGGAACCTCCGGCCCGCGGGCCGTATACGGCCCGCGAAGCCGTTTGGTCCGGCCCACCAGCTGGTTTCAGTGAGACACGCTGCCGCTCAGTCCGGCGGCAGCGTGTCTCAGCTGTCAGAACAGGGAGACGGAGGAGAGCGCGGCTGTCGAGTGGGAGCGGCGGCGTGTAGTACTTCAAACCAGCCGCCGGTCCGTGAGCCAATCAGAGCTCGCGGACCGGCAGCCAATCAGGAGCCACGGCTGCCGGTCCGCGAGCTCTGATTGGCTCTCGAACCGGCGGCTGGTTTGAAGTACTATACGGCGCCGCCGCTCCCACCTGACAGCCGCGCTCTCCTCCGTGTCTCACGGTAAGCAGCACGGAGGGGAGGGGGGAGGGCATCTGCATACCTGGCACTGTGGGGGGCATTTGTATACCTGGCACTGTGGGGGCATCTGCATACCTGGCACTGTGGGGGCATCTGTATACCTGGCACTGTGGGGGGCATTTGTATACCTGGCACTGTGGGGTCATCTGTATACCTGGCACTGTGGGGGCATCTGCATACCTGGCACTGTGGGGGCATCTGTATACCTGGCACTGTGGGGGGCATTTGTATACCTGGCACTGTGGGGTCATCTGTATACCTGGCACTGTGGGGGCATCTGCATACCTGGCACTGTGGGGGCATCTGTATACCTGGCACTGTGGGGGGCATTTGTATACCTGGCACTGTGGGGTCATCTGTATACCTGGCACTGTGGGGCATCTGCATACCTGGCACTGTGGGGGCATCTGTATACCTGGCACTGTGGGGGGCATTTGTATACCTGGCACTGTGGGATCATCTGTATACCTGGCACTGTGGGGTCATCTGTATACCTGGCACTGTGGGGGGCATTTGTATACCTGGCACTGTGGGATCATCTGTATACCTGGCACTGTGGGGTCATCTGTATACCTGGCACTGTGGGGGCATCTGCATACCTGGCACTGTGGGGGCATCTGCATACCTGGCACTGTGGGGGCATCTGTATACCTGGCACTGTGGGGGGCATTTGTATACCTGGCACTGTGGGGTCATCTGTATACCTGGCACTGTGGGGGCATCTGTATACCTGGCACTGTGGGGGGCATCTGTATACCTGGCACTGTGAGGGGCATTTGTATACCTGGAACTGTGGAGGGCATTTGTATACCTGGCACTGTGGGGGCAATTGTGGATCTGGCACCGCACTATTGGGGCATATGTGTATCACGTCCCATTTTAACTGGCCACACCCATTTTTTTGTCGCGTGCGCGCCTCCAGCGCGCACACACAGTACCTCTAAGGGGCAGACCTACTGGGGGGGCAGGGTAATTTTTTAAGTTGAGAATTTTTGTATGGCCCCCGAAGGATTTTATAAATATCCAAATGGCCCTCGGTAGAAAAAAGGTTCCCCACCCCTGATCTAGATTCTATACCTGTGGTGCATTTTAGTTTTGCAGTTTGCTGACAGTGACCACCAGTATATATAGCAGTACGGTACGGAAGGCCACTGCTCTACCTACCTCTGTGTCAAGTATACTATCCATCTAGATTCTATACCTGTGGTGCATTTTAGTTTTGCAGTTTGCTGACAGTGACCACCAGTATATATAGCAGTACGGTACGGAAGGCCACTGCTCTACCTACCTCTGTGTCGTCAAGTATACTATCCATCTAGATTCTATACCCGTGGTGCATTTTAGTTTTGCAGTTTGCCGACAGTGACCACCAGTATATATAGCAGTACGGTACGGAAGGCCACTGCTCTACCTACCTCTGTGTCGTCAAGTATACTATCCATCTAGATTCTATACCTGTGGTGCATTTTAGTTTTGCAGTTTGCTGACAGTGACCACCAGTATATATAGCAGTACGGTACGGAAGGCCACTGCTCTACCTACCTCTGTGTCGTCAAGTATACTATCCATCTAGATTCTATACCTGTGGTGCATTTTAGTTTTGCAGTTTGCGGACAGTGACCACCAGTATATATAGCAGTACGGTACGGAAGGCCACTGCTCTACCTACCTCTGTGTCAAGTATACTATCCATCTAGATCACAGGTTCTCAAACTCGGTCCTCAGGACCCCACACAGTGCATGTTTTGCAGGTCTCCTCACAAAATCACAAGTGAAATAATTAGCTCCACCTGCGGACCTTTTACAATGTGTCAGTGAGTAATTAAAACACCTGTGCACCTGCTGGGTTACCTGCAAAACATGCACTGTGTGGGGTCCTGAGGACCGAGTTTGAGAACCTCTGATCTAGATTCTATACCTGTGGTGCATTTTAGTTTTTGCAGTTTGCTGACAGTGACCACCAGTATATATAGCAGTACGGTACGGAAGGCCACTGCTCTACCTACCTCTGTGTCGTCAAGTATACTATCCATCTAGATTCTATACCTGTGGTGCATTTTAGTTTTGCAGTTTGCTGACAGTGACCACCAGTATATATAGCAGTACGGTACGGAAGGCCACTGCTCTACCTACCTCTGTGTCAAGTATACTATCCATCTAGATTCTATACCTGTGGTGCATTTTAGTTTTGCAGTTTGCGGACAGTGACCACCTGTATATATAGCAGTACGGTATGGAAGGCCACTGCTCTACCTACCTCTGTGTCGTCAAGTATACTATCCATCTAGATTCTATACCTGTGGTGCATTTTAGTTTTGCAGTTTGCTGACAGTGACCACCAGTATATATAGCAGTACGGTACGGAAGGCCACTGCTCTACCTACCTCTATGTCAAGTATACTATCCATCTAGATTCTATACCTGTGGTGCATTTTAGTTTTGCAGTTTGCTGACAGTGACCACCAGTATATATAGCAGTACGGTACGGAAGGCCACTGCTCTACCTACCTCTGTGTCGTCAAGTATACTATCCATCTAGATTCTATACCTGTGGTGCATTTTAGTTTTGCAGTTTGCGGACAGTGACCACCAGTATATATAGCAGTACGGTACGGAAGGCCACTGCTCTACCTACCTCTGTGTCAAGTATACTATCCATCTAGATTCTATACCTGTGGTGCATTTTAGTTTTTGCAGTTTGCTGACAGTGACCACCAGTATATATAGCAGTACGGTACGGAAGGCCACTGCTCTACCTACCTCTGTGTCGTCAAGTATACTATCCATCTAGATTCTATACCTGTGGTGCATTTTAGTTTTGCAGTTTGCTGACAGTGACCACCAGTATATATAGCAGTACGGTACGGAAGGCCACTGCTCTACCTACCTCTGTGTCAAGTATACTATCCATCTAGATTCTATACCTGTGGTGCATTTTAGTTTTGCAGTTTGCAGACAGTGACCACCAGTATATATAGCAGTACGGTACGGAAGGCCACTGCTCTACCTACCTCTGTGTCGTCAAGTATACTATCCATCTAGATTCTATACCTGTGGTGCATTTTAGTTTTGCAGTTTGCTGACAGTGACCACCAGTATATATAGCAGTACGGTACGGAAGGCCACTGCTCTACCTACCTCTATGTCAAGTATACTATCCATCTAGATTCTATACCTGTGGTGCATTTTAGTTTTGCAGTTTGCTGACAGTGACCACCAGTATATATAGCAGTACGGTACGGAAGGCCACTGCTCTACCTACCTCTGTGTCGTCAAGTATACTATACATCCATATCTGTGGTGCATTTCAGTTTTGCACAGTATATAGTAGGCCATTGCTATTGATACTGGCATATAATTCCACACATTAAAAAATGGAGAACAAAAATGTGGAGGGTAAAATAGGGAAAGATCAAGATCCACTTCCACCTCGTGCTGAAGCTGCTGCCACTAGTTATGGCCGAGACGATGAAATGCAATCAACGTCGTCTGCCAAAGCCGATGCCCAATGTCATAGTAGAGAGCATGTAAAATCCAAAACACTAAAGTTCAGTAAAATGACCCAAAAATCTAAATTAAAAGCGTCTGAGGAGAAGCGTAAACTTGCCTATATGCCATTTACGACACAGAGTGGCAAGGAACGGCTGAGGCCCTGGCCTATGTTCTTGGCTATTGGTTCAGCTTCACATGAGGATGGAAGCACTCATCCTCTCGCTAGAAAACTGCAGTGCCACTCCTAGATGGGCCAGGTGTTTGTGTCGCCCACTTGGGTCGCTTAGCTTAGTCACACAGCTACCTCATTGCGCCTCTTTTTTGCTTTGCATCATGTGCTGTTTGGGGACTATTTTTTTGAAGTGCCATCCTGTCTGACACTGCAGTGCCACTCCTAGATGGGCCAGGTGTTTGTGTCGGCCACTTGGGTCGCTTAGCTTAGTTATCCAGCGACCTCCGTGCAAATTTTAGGACTAAAAATAATATTGTGAGGTGTGATGTGTTCAGAATAGACTGAAAATAAGTGGAAAATAAGAATTTACTTACCGATAATTCTATTTCTCATAGTCCGTAGTGGATGCTGGGAACTCCGTAAGGACCATGGGGAATAGCGGCTCCGCAGGAGACTGAGCACAAATAGAAAGCTTTAGTACTACCTGGTGTGCACTGGCTCCTCCCTCTATGACCCTCCTCCAAGCCTCAGTTAGGATACTGTGCCCGGACGAGCGTACACAATAAGGAAGGATTTTGAATCCCGGGTAAGACTCATACCAGCCACACCAATTACACCGTATAACTTGTGACCTGAACCCAGTTAACAGTATGATAAACAGAGGAGCCTCTAGAAAAGATGGCTCACTACAACAATAACCCGATTTAGTTAACAATAACTATGTACAAGTATTGCAGACAATCCGCACTTGGGATGGGCGCCCAGCATCCACTACGGACTATGAGAAATAGAATTATCGGTAAGTAAATTCTTATTTTCTCTGACGTCCTAGTGGATGCTGGGAACTCCGTAAGGACCATGGGGATTATACCAAAGCTCCCAAACGGGCGGGAGAGTGCGGATGACTCTGCAGCACCGAATGAGAGAACTCCAGGTCCTCCTCAGCCAGGGTATCAAATTTGTAGAATTTAGCAAACGTGTTTGCCCCTGACCAAGTAGTTGCTCGGCAAAGTTGTAAAGCCGAGACCCCTCGGGCGGCCGCCCAAGATGAGCCCACTTTCCGTGTGGAATGGGCTTTTACAGATTTTGGCTGTGGCAGGCCTGCCACAGAATGTGCAAGCTGAATTGTACTACAAATCCAACGAGCAATAGTCTGCTTAGAAGCAGGAGCACCCAGCTTGTTGGGTGCATACAGGATAAACAGCGAGTCAGATTTTCTGACTCCAGCCGTCCTGGAAACGTATATTTTCAGGGCCCTGACTACGTCCAGTAACTTGGAGTCCTCCAAGTCCCTAGTAGCCGCAGGTACCACAATAGGCTGGTTCAGGTGAAACGCTGAAACCACCTTAGGGAGAAATTGAGGACGAGTCCTCAATTCTGCCCTGTCCGTATGAAAAATTAGGTAAGGGCTTTTATAGGATAAAGCCGCCATTTCTGACACGCGCCTGGCTGAAGCCAGGGCCAATAGCATTACCACTTTCCATGTGAGATACTTTAAGTCCACAGTGGTGAGTGGTTCAAACCAATGTGATTTTAGGAACCCCAAAACCACATTGAGATCCCAAGGTGCCACTGGAGGCACAAAAGGAGGCTGTATATGCAGCACCCCTTTGACAAACGTCTGAACTTCAGGAACTGAAGCCAGTTCTTTTTGGAAGAAGATCGACAGGGCCGAAATTTGAACCTTAATGGACCCTAATTTTAGGCCCATAGACAGTCCTGTTTGCAGGAAATGCAGGAAACGACCCAGTTGAAATTCCTCTGTAGGGGCCTTCCTGGCCTCGCACCACGCAACATATTTACGCCAAATACGGTGATAATGCTGCGCGGTTACATCCTTCCTGGCTTTTATCAGGATAGGGATGACCTCATCCGGAATGCCTTTTTCCTTCAGGATCCGGCGTTCAACCGCCATGCCGTCAAACGCAGCCGCGGTAAGTCTTGGAACAGACAGGGTCCCTGCTGGAGCAGGTCCCTTCGTAGAGGTAGAGGCCTCGGGTCCTCCGTGAGCATCTCTTGAAGTTCCGGGTACCAAGTCCTTCTTGGCCAATCCGGAGCCACGAGTATAGTCCTTACTCCTCTCCTTCTTATGATTCTCAGTACCTTGGGTATGAGAGGCAGAGGAGGGAACACATACACTGACTGGTACACCCACGGTGTTACCAGAGCGTCCACAGCTATTGCCTGAGGGTCCCGTGACCTGGCGCATTACCTGTCTAGTTTTTTGTTGAGGCGTGACGCCATCATGTCCACCTTTGGTTTTTCCCAACGGTTCACAATCATGTGGAAGACTTCTGGGTGAAGTCCCCACTCTCCCGGGTGGAGGTCGTGCCTGCTGAGGAAGTCTGCTTCCCAGTTGTCCACTCCCGGTATGAACACTGCTGACAGTGCTATCACATGATTTTCCGCCCAGCGAAGAATCCTTGCAACTTCTGCCATTGCCCTCCTGCTTCTTGTGCCGCCCTGTCTGTTTACGTGGGCGACTGCCGTGATGTTGTCTGACTGAATCAGCACCGGCTGACCTTGAAGCAGAGGTCGTGCTAGGCTTAGAGCATTGTAGATGGCCCTTAGCTCCAGGATATTTATGTGGAGTGATGTCTCCAGGCTTGACCACAAGCCCTGGAAATTTCTTCCTTGTGTGACTGCTCCCCAGCCTCTCAGGCTGGCATCCGTAGTCACCAGGACCCAGTCCTGAATGCCGAATCTGCGGCCCTCTAGAAGATGAGCCCTCTGCAACCACCACAGAAGAGACACCCTTGTCCTTGGAGACAGGGTTATCCGCTGATGCATCTGAAGATGCGATCCGGACCATTTGTCCAGCAGATCCCAATGGAACGTTCTTGCGTGGAATCTGCCGAATGGAATCGCTTCGTAGGAAGCTACCATCTTTCCCAAGACTCTTGTGCATTGATGCACTGAGACTTGCCCCGGTTTCAGGAGGTTTCTGACCAGTTCGGATAACTCCCTGGCTTTCTCCTCCGGAAGGAACACCTTTTTCTGGACTGTGTCCAGAATCATCCCTAGGAACAGAAGACGTGTTGTCGGAACCAGCTGCGATTTTGGGATATTTAGAATCCAGCCGTGCTGCCGAAGCACTACCTGAGATAGGGCTACTCCGACTACTAACTGTTCTCTGGATCTTGCTCTTATCAGGAGATCGTCCAAGTAAGGGATAATTAAAATGCCTTTTCTTCGAAGAAGAATCATCATTTCGGCCATTACCTTGGTAAAGACCCGAGGTGCCGTGGATAATCCAAACGGCAGCGTCTGAAACTGATAGTGACAGTTTTGTACTACAAACCTGAGGTACCCTTGATGAGAAGGGTAAATGGGGACATGGAGGTAGGCATCTTTGATGTCCAGAGACACCATATAGTCCCCCTCTTCCAGGTTCGCGATCACTGCTCTGAGTGACTCCATCTTGAATTTGAACCTCTGTATGTAAGTGTTCAAAGACTTCAGATTTAAAATTGGTCTCACCGAGCCGTCCGGCTTCGGTACCACAAACAGCGTGGAATAATACCCCTTCCCTTGTTGCAGGAGGGGTACCTTGATTATCACCTGCTGGGAATACAGCTTGTGAACTGCCTCCAATACTGCCTCCCTGTCGGAGGGAGACGTTGGTAAAGCAGACTTCAGGAACCGGCGAGGGGGAGACGTCTCGAACTCCAATTTGTACCCCTGAGATACTACTTGCAGGATCCAGGGGTCCACTTGCGAGTGAGCCCACTGCGCGCTGAAATTCTTGAGACGGGCCCCCACCGTACCTGAGTCCGCTTGTAAGGCCCCAGCGTCATGCTGAGGACTTGGCAGAAGCGGGGGAGGGCTTTTGTTCCTGGGAAGTGGCTGTCTGTTGCAGTCTTTTTCCCCTTCCTCTGCCCCGGGGCAGAAAAGAGGAACCTTTTGCCCGCTTGCCCTTATGGGGACGAAAGGACTGAGCCGGATAAGACGGCGTCTTCTTATGTTGAGAGGTTACCTGGGGTAAAAATGTGGATTTCCCAGCAGTTGCCGTGGCCACCAGGTCCGATAGACCGACCCCAAATAACTCCTCCCCTTTATAAGGCAATATTTCCATATGCCGTTTAGAGTCCGCATCACCTGACCACTGTCGCGTCCATAATCCTCTTCTGGCAGAAATGGACAGCACACTCACTCTTAAAGCCAGAGTGGAAATATCCCTCTGTGCATCTCGCATATATAGAAATGCATCTTTTAAATGCTCTATAGTCAACAATATACTGTCCCTATCCAGGGTATCAATATTTTCAGTCAGGGAATCCGACCAAGCCACCCCAGCGCTGCACATCCAGGCTGAGGCGATTGCTGGTCGCAGTATAACACCAGTATGTGTGTATATACTTTTAAGGATATTCTCCAGTTTTCTGTCACCTGGTTCCTTGAGGGCGGCCGTATCAGGAGACGGTAACGCCACTTGTTTTGATAAGCGTGTGAGCGCTTTATCCACTCTAGGGGGTGTTTCCCAACGCGCCCTAACCTCTGGCGGGAAAGGGTATAATGCCAATAACTTTTTTTAAATTATCAGTTTTTTATCGGGGAAAACCCACGCTGCATCACACACCTCATTTAATTCGTCTGATTCAGGAAAAACTACAGGTAGTTTTTTCACACCCCACATAATACCCTTTTTAGTGGTACTTGCAGTATCAGAAATGTTTAACACCTCTCTCATTGCCGTGATCATGTAACGTGTGGCCCTACTGGAAGTCACGTTTGTCTCCTCACCGTCGACACTGGAGTCAGTATCCGTGTCGACGTCAGTATCCACCACCTGAGGTAACGGCCTTTTTAGAGACCCTGATGGTTTTTGAGACGCCTGGACAGGGACCAGCTGATTAGTCGGCTGTCTCATGTCATCAACCGTCTTTTGTAAGGAGCTGACACTGTCACGTAAATCCTTCCATAAAGCCATCCACTCAGGTGTCGACTCCTTAGGGGGTGACATCTCTATTATAGGCAATTGCCCCGCCTCCACATCATTTTCCTCCTCATACATGTCGACACAAACGTACCGACACACAGCACACGCACAGGGAATGCTCTGATAGAGGACAGGACCCCACTAGCCCTTTGGGGAGACAGAGGGAGAGTATGCCAGCACACACCAGAGCGCTATATATAGATATAGGGACAACCTTATATAAGTGTTTCTCCCTTATAGCTGCTGTATTGTTAATCACCCGCCAATTAGTGCCCCCCTCTCTTTTTTACCCTGTTTCTGTAGTGCAGGACTGCAGGGGAGAGTCAGGGAGACGTCCTTCCAGCGGAGCTGTGAGGGAAAATGGCGCCTGTGTGCTGAGGAGATAGGCTCCGCCCCCTTCTCGGCGGCCTTTCTCCCGCTTTTTTGTGAAAATCTGGCAGGGGTTAAAATTCATCCATATAGCCCAGGAGCTATATGTGATGTATTTTTAGCCAGCCAAGGTGTTTCTATTGCTGCTCAGGGCGCCCCCCCCCTAGCGCCCTGCACCCTCAGTGACCGGAGTGTGAAGTGTGCTGAGAAGCAATGGCGCACAGCTGCAGTGCTGTGCGCTACCTTGTGGAAGACAGGATGTCTTCTGCCGCCGATTTGCCGGACTCTTCTTGCTTCTGGCTCTGTAAGGGGGCCGGCGGCGCGGCTCCAGGACCGAGCTCCAAGACTGGGCCTGTGAGCTGTCCCTCTGGAGCTAATGGTGTCCAGTAGCCAAGAAGCCCAATCCACTCTGCACGCAGGTGAGTTCGCTTCTTCTCCCCTTAATCCCTCGATGCAGTGAGCCTGTTGCCAGCAGGACTCACTGAAAATAAAAAACCTAAACTAAAACTTTCACTAAGAAGCTCAGGAGAGCCCCTAGTGTGCACCCTTCTCGTTCGGGCACAAAAATCTAACTGAGGCTTGGAGGAGGGTCATAGGGGGAGGAGCCAGTGCACACCAGGTAGTACTAAAGCTTTCTATTTGTGCCCAGTCTCCTGCGGAGCCGCTATTCCCCATGGTCCTTACGGAGTTCCCAGCATCCACTAGGACGTCAGAGAAATTATGGTTATTGAGGTTAATAATACTATGGGATCAAAATGACCCCCAAATTCTATGATTTAAGCTGTTTTTGAGGGGTTTTTGTAAAAAAAAACCAAATCCAAAACACACCCGAATCCGGCAAAATATTTTCAGGGAGGTTTTGCCAAAACGCGTCCGAATCCAAAACACGGCCCCAAACCGAATACAAAACCAAAACCCAAAAAATTTCCGGTGCACATCACTAGTTAGAAGGATCAAGTCCTGAATCCCGAACCTGCGGCCCTCCAGAAGGTGAGGTAACTGCAGCCACCAGAGGAGTGAAATCCTGGCCTTTGGCGACAGACGTATTCTCTGTTGCATGTGTAGATGGGATCCTGACCACTTGTCCAGGAGATCCAGTTGGAAGGACAGAGCATGAAACCTCCCATACTGCAGAGCTTCGTAAGAGGCCACCATCTTTCCCAGAAGGCGAATGCACTGATAAACAGACACCCAGCCTGGCCCAGGACATCCTGGACCATTGTTTGCATCACCAACGCTTTTTCCTCTGGAAGAAACACCCTCTGCACATCCGTGCCGAGGATCATTTCCAGAAAGGACAAACTCCTGGTTGGTTCCAATTGTGATTTTGGGAGATTCATGATCCAACCGGGGCCCTCATTCCGAGTTGTTCGCTCGCAAGGCGAATGTAGCAGAGTTACACACGCTAAGCCGCCGCCTACTGGGAGTGAATCTTAGCTTCTTAAAATTGCGACCGACGTACGCGCAATATTGCGATTACAAACGAGTTAGCAGTTTCTGAGTAGCTTCAGACTTACTCTGCCTGTGCGATCTGTTCAGTGCTTTTCGTTCCTGGCTGACGTCATAAACACACCCAGCGTTCGCCCAGGCACTCCCACCGTTTCTCCGGCCACTCCTGCGTTTTTTCCGGAAACGGTAGCGTTTCCAGCCACACGCCCCTAAAACGCCGTGCATCCGCCCAGTAACACCCATTTCCTGTCAATCACAATGCGAACGTCGGAGCGATGAAAATGCCGTGAGTAAACTTACTTTCTTCATAGTAAAGTTACTTGGCGCAGTCGCAGTGCGAACATTGCGCATGCACACTAAGAGAATTCTCACTGCGATGCGATGAAAAACTCCGAGCGAACAACTCGGAATGAGGGCCCATGTTCCCTGAGAAAAGTATCACAATTGTACAAATTGCATCCACAGGTTATCCCACTTATTATATTGTGGAATCCCCCGTGCATGCGATCGGGCGCCAGCAAGTCCTGAAAGAGTAAAGATTCTTAACTAAAACACCAATAGGTACTGCTGCTCCTAGTTATGAGGATAATTGCGTTCCTTACCTAATTAACCAGAAAAAACACTTTGCAAGGGAAAAAACCCCTGCAAAAAACCAGGAGCGCTGTGCCTATCAGTTAAACCAAACAAAATTAATATATCACACTATACACTAGATCCTTAAAATGTAAAACATTTTCTTGTTTTTATTTTTATCATAAACATATATATGTGTAATGAATGCTGCAGCATATATTAAAAAAATATTAATAAAATTAATATCACATATTCCATATACAATTCAATTCCCTAAATACTCAATGTTGTTCCTTTCAAATAAGCATTAGTCCATCGAGAATGTCCAATCCACATATATATATATTTCTCACTGAGTTTTGTGGGTTCTATTCGCTTAATTCTCACGTATATGGCTGCTTCCAAAATTTGTGTAATTTATGTATCTAGAGGCTTGATCATTGAATATGACAATAAAGTCCCGAACTACTCAGAGTGCTGAGTTTATATGTGTGCACACATTTTTCTTGAAGTAGAGAAATTATAATAAATATAGCGTTAATAATTTTCACACATTGTTGAAATCAGTTCACCTCCAAGGTATTAAAGTGCTTAATATTGATCATCAGGCTCCCTCTATTGATGGTATACCTATAATTACAGGTAGATTGGATTTCTTTCAAGTGTCCTGATGTATTGTCTCAGTGTTCAGGCTCCCTCTGCTGGTATCAGCCCGAATTGCATACACACTGGACGGATCCTATCCACAGCACAATACCAGTCAAGCAGGTGATCGTTTCTCACACGGTCCCTGGAAACGCATTTCTCCGCCTTAACACACCCGCAGCGGCTTCCTCAGTTCCCTGAGAAGCTGGGTCGTGAGAGCTGTGAACCGTAACAGCTTCTCCTTGGATGAAGCTTTTATCAGCAGATCATCCAGGTACAGAATTATATTCACCCCCTGCCTGCGGATAACCTTAATTTCCGCCATCACCTTGGTGAACACCCTTGGTGCCGTAGAGAGGCCGAATGACAGGGCCTGGAACTGAAAATGACAGTCCAACAGTGCGAATCGGAGATAAGCTTGATGCGGCAGCCAAATCGGAATGTGGAGGTATGAATCCTTGATATCCAGGGATACCAGGAATTCCCCCTCTTCCAGACCAGATATCCCTGCCCTAAGAGACTCCATTTTGAACTTGAACTCCCTTAGAAAGGGGTTTAGTGATTTTAAGTTCAGAATGGGCCTGACCGAACCATCCGGTTTCGGTACCACGAAAAGGTTCAAATAGTAACCAGTGTTTTGCATTTGTGGAGGGACTGGTACAATGACCTGTACCTCCACTAACTTCTGGATGGCTCTCTCTAGGGTAGCCCTGTCTGCCAGCAAAGCTGGCAAGCCGGCTTTGAAGAACCGATGAGGGAGATCTTGAAATTCCAGCCGGTACACAATATCTAGTACCCAAGGGTCCAGGCCTGATGACACCCAGACGTGACTAAAATGTCTGAGCCTCGCCCCCACCTCTAGGCTGCGCTGTACACCGTCATGTGGAGGACGTTGGCGTGCCTGAAGCAGGCTTCTGTTCCTGTGAACCCGCCGCAGCAGGTTTTTTTATTTTGGACGGCCACCTCTAATGAAGGTGTTGGACGGTTTGGCCTTTTCTCTGTTTAGTAACCCGAAAGGACTGTGATGCAAGTGAAGAAAAAGGTTTATTCGTAGCAGGAGCTGCTGAGGGAAGAAAAGGGGACTTACCCGCTGTAGCCGTGGAGATCTACACATCCAACGTTTCCCCAAAGAGAGCCTGACCTGTGTAGGGTAGGGTCTCCACCCCTCTCCTGGATTCTGCGTCAAAAGACCACTGGTGCAGCCACAGTCCTCGACGAGCTGAGACAGGCATGGAAGAAATTCCTGCAGCCATTGAACCCAGGTCTTTCATGGATTCCACCATAAAACCTGCAGAATACTGAATGTTATGGAGAAACAATTCAACGTCACTCTTATCTAACGTATCCAAATCCTCAAGTAACGTGCCCAACCACTTTACTATACCTTTGGAAATCCATGCACAGGCAATAGTAGGATGGAGTATCGCCCCTGAAGCCGTATATATGTATTTGAGCATATTATCAATTTTGCGATCAGCCGGCTCCTTTATCCTGATCCTGGGACAGGTAAAACCAGCTTTTTCGAGAGTCTGGATACAGACGCGTCCACTATGGGTGGGTTTTCCCATTTCTTCATATCCTCCTCCGGGAAGGGGAAAGCAACCAGAACCTTCCTAGGGATCTGGATTTTTTTTCTTTGGGTTTTCCCATGCTTTTTCAAAAATAGCATTTAATTCTTTGGACGCAGGGAAGGTTAGCGAGGCTTTTTTATTGGCAGTTAAGTAAGCCTCCTCAACCTGTTCAGGTGTTGTGTCAGTAATATTAACACATCTCTAATAGCCTCTATCATCATCTGCACCCCTTTAGCAAGAGATGCGGCCTCCCTGAGCACGTCCCCATCTCAGTCTGCCATGTCAGAGTCTGTATCCGTGTAGTCTTGCATGATCTGGGCAAGAGCACGTTTGTAGGAACCTACAGAGGGGGGTCCTGAGGTAACAGAACTGGACCAAACTGCCATAGAATTCTATAAAACATGAATTGCAAATTCATTCTGAGCAACAAATCTGAGAAATCATAATTTTGATAGAGGATAACCACTCAGGCTCCCTTGCTGGTATCTGCGCTACAACAGTGCAATCCGGATTACATGGAATGAGATCATCCTGAGAGGACATATTCTCAGCCACATATGACACAGAGCCCCTGGACATAGCTAACTGGAGACCCCAAACACTCCACACACACAGGGTAGGCTAGACAGAGAATGGTAAGAGAGACACAGAGTTTGGAACCCACACACAGCGCTGTTTTAGATAAAGGATACCACTTACCAGCGCTCACTGTGTACTGTAATAGTTACACAGATCTAATTCACCGCCTCCCCTCTTCTACAACCTCCTGGTACCGCACAGGATAGCTGGAGTTGCTTGGAGGAATAGCTCTGTCAGCGTCTGTGTACAGGCTGAAGGCAGGAAAATGGCGCTGAACGCTGCTGGGTCCGCTCTGATGAGAAGCTCCGCCCCTTGAGCACCCGTCTTCCCACACAAATTCTTTATACTGGCCTGAGGACACAGTCACTAGGCGGAGGATTCCGTCCCCTGTGAGCGTCTGAGTACGGAGGATTCTGATGCTAGCCTGGGGATTCAGTCTCCGGTTAGAGTCTGTGACCAGTGTAGGGTATTAAGACGCTGGCTCAGGACGCCCCTCAAAGCGCCAACACTGTGTGCCGCTGAGCCTTCCCGGAACGCAGCCACTCAGAGCTGCGGTCCTACCCTTGTGCCACCATATTTCGCCTCTTCTGTTTTTCTGGCTCTGTAAGGGGGTGGCGGCATGCTGCCGGGGTGAGCGATCCCCTGTGGCGGGGAACGTTCGATCCCCTCAGGACCTCAGTGTCCTGCCAGCGGAGATAGTTGCTCAGACCCCGCAGGGCGGACATTATTCTCCCCCTTAGTCCCTCGAAGCAGGGAGGCTGTTTCCAGCAGCCTCCCTGTAAAATAAAAACTCTAAAATAAACTTTTACTAAAGAAGCTCTGTAGAGCTCCCCTAGCTGTAACTAGCTCCTCCGGGCACATTTTCTAAACTGGGTCTGGTAGGAGGAGCATACAGGGAGGAGCCAGCCCACACACTCAAACTCTTGAAGTGCCAATGGCTCCTAGTGGACCAGTCTATACCCGATGGTACTAATATTGACTCCAGCATCCTCTAGGACGTAAGAAAAAGTAAGAGAAAGTTGTATACTTGTGTAGGAGAAAAAATTGAGGGGATTCCACACAAGATTCTTCAAATACGTTTGAACCATAATTGAAATAAATAATATCAGTGCTGGGTCCGTGTACTGGATAACAGTCATACTACTAGCGTTGGTAGGGTTCCTAGAGTCATATGTAATGAACATGTAAATCAACCAGAGGGGAAAACAAACACATGATTTTTGTGGGGGACTCTTTAGCCATGGATATTTTAAGAGCAATTTACACTATAAAGGGAATGCCATTCCAAGTCCAAATGCTTGCAAGTAGTGCATTCTCAGATTTGTCCTCAAACACTATAATTATTACATACTTATTCAAAGTCTTGGATTTGTTTACATCTGTCTGTACATTTTCCAAAGAGTTTTCTTGTTCTATCCTCTTTGTATGGCGCTACAGAAAGCTTGTTGCACCTTTATCAATAAACATAATAGTTGTTATTGTCCAAATGCTGAGATTCTGACCTTGTAGTGGACACTGCTGTGTGTGCCTTGCCAACCTGTGTGACCCTTCAAATACCCTTTGAAGGGTCAAGTCCAGCAATAACCCTCATTTTTACAGAGGAGTAATTACAGATTTGTATTTGCAATGTAAAAGAAGCCTGGAAACAGATCATTACATGACAAACATCCTTCTTTTAGCCCTGATAGCTGTCATTAGGACACAGGCAAAAGTATTTAATTAACCCAACAAGAATACTTATCTAGTATATCGGAAGCTAAGCGAATATTTGACCAACTTTCTGTGAAAATAATGTAATGAAAAAATGCAATATGGAGCCCCCACCTCATGATAGTATGAACCAGAATCAGCCCATTCAACATATGACAGAAACCCCAGGTAATGTGGGCTCCAGGAATGGATAGAGCTAGGTCTTTACTAGAGCAGTAGCTCCTAAAGTAACAGTTAAAAGATTAACTATTATTGTGGAACTACAAGTCCTCGCAACGCATGGAAGCCCTTGATTGCTTGCGTCATGGTGATGTTTTGGAAGTACAAATGACAGCTTGCTGGGGACTTCCAACGTCTACTACCCCTGGCACTCACCAAACCAGGGGTGAGAGTTACTGAAATTATTACAAACCAAATGTAACATTAGGATGATGTAGGATAGTTATTAGGAGAATTGAGAATTGAATGCGTCACACAAAATATTGAGACGTTAGCATGATCACACAGGAAAGGGAAGGGCAGCTGTACTGAAACACTCATCTGCATTCACATCTGCTGACTGTCCTGGCAGTTTGCGGATTCAAATGGCAATCACACAGGTGGAAGGAAGGGGGGGGGGGGGTTACATTCATCATCTTTTAGTTCACAGAATGTTCCAATACGAAAAATGCTGTGCAGAATATAAGCATCTATAGATAAAATAAAGCACAACTGTTGGAATATAGAACCAGGATTTATTTATATTCAACGATACTACCTACATTTGTCATAATTGTGAAACAGTCTTCGTGCCTCTCTCGCAGAACAGGACAATGTCTTTGGTACCTAAGTGCTGGAATCCATAAGTAACCACATTAGAGCCTCCAACGCTGGACATCAAAAGCTTTTTAGCACAGCCCCCATTCCATAACAAAACAAAAACTGAAATGTAGTAAAGTAGCAGCAGTGTACTGTTTAACATTACTTTCACTACTATACGATGAACTCGGATATTCGTTTTTCTTTTAAGAAATGTTTTAAACCAGAGTCTTTGGAATTTGTTATATTTAAAATGAGCATTTGTAAATTCATTTAGAAGATGGGATACGTTTTGCATAATTCCTCTTCGGATTAGGATGTGGAATCTCCTTGCAAGGCACAACAAAGTGTACTGTAGAGTAGCTAACTGTTAATAGTGCCAGTATTCAATTTCAAGAAGTTATTTTATAAGCCTCAACACAGACAATGTGGTCTTTACAAATATAAGCAAAAGTCCAATGTTTGTTGGGCACTGAAAGAAAAGAGGTTACACTGGCCGCTATATTTGTGTATAATAGTCCACAGCAATGACTTAGCCAAAAGCATAGTGATAATGAAACACTTCCATTCACCAATAAAATGGATTATACAGTAGGCATATACAGTATGTGTGCAACAACACAAAGCAATGCTTGGAATAGAGGCATTCAGCAAATGGGAATACTGAAAATATACTGGTGCAACACAGGAGGTTTCGCTCAACAAGATTTCAGTTTGGTGGTATTCGCAGCAGCAAACCATAATTAATCAGGGGAATAGTAGATAATACTTCTGCAAACAGGCCATACGCTGTACTGAATTATTCCATGTTAGAATCTGAATCTCATATCGTAAACGGGAGTGAGGAAACGGTGTGCAACAAGGCTAGAGATTTAAAGTCATTAATCTTTTGTGCAGTAAAATAGTGATTTTGTGAATTTGGAGTAAAAAAGCCAACATCTCCAATTCACAATTTAAGGACACCCATTGTAAAGGCCACTAGTCACCAACACATCAGAGACCGTAGTTTTGTGCCTCAGGGACATCACTGTAGCTTCACCTATATAGGCAACAGGTGCACTTCAGCTACTAACCGACTGAGGGATTCCGTAACAATTAAAAACAGGATTCTATTTAAACCCCTTTAACGACGATCCTTATGACATTGCTCAAAACAATAATCGCCTACATTGAAACCTTACATGCAATGGTAGCAGAAGGCCAATACTGAATTGCAACAAGGCCTTAAACTGTGCTACTGCTCCTCCTCCTTCTGCTACAATTTAAATGTAATCTCATTTATTTAAAATAAAACTCCTGACACAACAAATTCACTTGTAGTATGTTTTTACTGTGCTCTGCTAACGTGGGTAAGAGACATTAGGCTTGCAGTCCAGTTGAAAAATTTAAATGTCTACAAAACAAATTTATGCAATGATCGTATAGTGTAAATATTATACACAAAAGTAAAAAAAAAAAACTTTTTTTTTTAATTAAATTCTTTAAAATTAACTAGGACAATTGAGTGCCTAACACCACATGAAACGCCTTTCTGCATGAGCTGACTGCAGAATGGACCTGTCTCCAGGATGAGTCACTAGAAGTGTGGAAAGGACATGGTAAACTACTTCTTTTTGTAATTATGTCATAACACAGAGTGCTCATTTTATCCCCTTGTACAGGGAAGGTTGCCCAAAACAATAATAGTAAAAGCAGAGTTTGGGTGTGTAAGGTGGTTATAAAAGTGGAAGTACTTGTATAAAAGGAATGAGGACATTAGATACAAAGCATCCCCCCCCCCCCCCCCCCCCCAGCTGTACTATTCGGCGGCGGCAGCAGACTGAAGAGGTGGTGGTGTTGCAATCTGTGGTATATTCTGCACACACACATCACTGCTGCTCAGTTCTACATTCTCACTACTGGTGGCTGCTGTACAGCTGATACAATCGTCTGGTGGGGTCTCTGCAGAAGTGGCTGGAGGTCCACTTAGACCTTGCACCTTCTTGTTCAGATCATTCCGTTCGGTCTGTAATGCCCGGCAGAGTTTCTCTAGCCTTTGGATCTTGGCCTGTAAAGCCTCTTGCTCTTTGTCACGTAGAGTTTTCTAAAAGAGAATTCCAAAGTCATTTTATAGTTTAATTGTAGCTCACATACAGTAGCCATATGCATGGTAGAGCCTCTTCAGAAAGCTGAAATGATAGTCATTTAAATTGTTACGAAATCTGTATGATACAATTTATTTTTAATGACCTATTGCATCATCATAGTGCACTAAGCCATAGCGCATTCACAACGTCAGGCTTCACAAAATGTAACCTGAAACAATGAGAAAAGATGTTTGTGGAGTTTCTACCACAATGACATGTACAGCCTGCTTTATAGGTAGGAGCACATCCAGCTAAAGGATGTAAACCTGCACCTGGTAAAAAGCGGTTGTCTTTCCAAGGGTACTTTATGCACTTACAAGCATGCAAAGCAAGTATTTCCCTGCATGCTGACCTAAACCACGCCCCCTATTCCATTATGCATATAAATGTAAATAAATTAAATAACTTTACTATCTAATGCTTTCCACTAAAGGATAAATACACTTCTAACAGACTGACTTATTGTTGCTCATCTGACATACAACAGATCTTTAATGTGGATACATTTGTTTCTGATGCACCAACCTGAACAAAACGATTCTCATATCCTGGTGCAAAATGCAAACCTGCCCAGAATAATAACCAGAGGTTAAAGTGGGACGTTTAAAACTCTTAATAAATGATGTATGTTAATAATACTGTTAAGAAACCAATGTTTTTTTTAAATGTTACCCAATGTAAATGTTTATAGCACATTAGCTCTGCAAAGCAAGTAGAGCCCCTCCACCCCTAAAACCACCTTTTATTTACTACAGGCAAGTTCTGGGTTAACAACTGCATACAAGTTTGGGAGTGAGGTGTTCATAAGCAAAGAATGATCTGTACAGTTTTACAGACAGAAGACCTGCTGTGCGCAGAAAATATCCCCTGCAATCAGAACTTCCTCTCAAATATCTGTGATGCTACTAAGATCCTGGGCAAATGTTTGTAAGTCTTCTTTAGGTTACAGGCAGGGCCGGCCCGCCCATTACGCGGAGTACGCACATGAGTAATGCGCCACAGTTAGGAGGGCGCTGGCAGTCCATGCTGCATACCGCCAGCTCCGGCAGTGGCAGCTCCTACGTGAGGAGCGCTAGCTAGTGAGGGATACTGTCTGTCGATGAGTGACAGGCCGGCCCCCATAGTTGTAAGTGACAGTATGAAGACTGAGGTGGAGTGTGCAGCAACGGCTGTCAACAGAGCTTGAAAAGTGCACGGGAGCCCCCACTGCCGCTGTGTTCTGTGCACCAGCCTGGACTTCTCCCCTGTGGAGGGGAGTATGGTCCCCAGCCAGTCGGGGAAGGCGAGAGCCTGCAGATGCACAGGCACTATGCTAATGTCTGTGCTTCTCCTTCTGCTGCATCGGGCTCTCTTACTGCTGTGCATGGAGCGGTCACTCCGTGCACAGGTATCGAGATTTTCTCCCAAACTTTGAGGACTTCTCCCATGTTAGTGTTAGGACCCAGGAGGCAGTGCAGGTTTTGTATGTGTCACCCACAAGCTCCCCTGTCACCCACTATCTCCATCACCTTTGCCACCCAGTCACGCACTTTCTCCCTGTCACTGACAATCTCCCTGTACCCCTGGGGGTGCTATCGTGTGGACACGCCCCTTCCTTGTGCGCCCACACCTCTTAGAATTTGATCCCATCAAGGGGCGCTAAATTCTAAACTCGCTTACCGAAAAAATTAACCTCGGGCTGGCCCTGGTTATAGGACCCTCATTTAACAAGTGTCTCACCTCCTCAGCCATCACGAGTAGAGCCTTATTACTGCTCTCCCATCGGGACCGGTACATAGTTGTCTCCTTCTCTAACTTCTTTATCTTCTTTGTCATCTGTAAGACAACGAGCAATAAGAAAACAGAAAGACATCTTACACTGATGGAATAGAGAGCAGACAAATTTCCCACAGCAGCTAATTAAAGTTCACCTTTTCCATTTCCTGTTTGAAGGTTGTGAAGACCTCATTGCTTTTAGAAAGTGTGTTTTGAAACTCCTCAAATTTCTCTGTGTATAGAGCCAGCTGGATGAACCAAGAAAAAAAAAAAACCCAGGATGATGAAGAGTTACAATGACAAATAGAACTGTAGCATATATCAGTAAGGATTTCTCTTGATTATATCCATTCCTGATGTGAGCACTTTACCATGCCAAAGCTGATCTAACTAGGGGCTTTATGTGCTTGACAAACATGCATAATTACAATTTCCATGCAAGTGCATGATTAAAGCTTAGAACGTGGTAAAAATGAGGATTACTTGCTGCTTGAGGTGAGTCTCCTGTTGTTTCATGAGCTCACACATTCTTTGGGATTCCACTGCTTCTTTGAGGAGCTGTAGATGGAAATAAGTGTGTTGATTAGAGTGTAACAGGAGACCACTGATAAAATACTTTACAATTAGCGGACTATACACAAATCTTAAAGTTAAATATCACCCATTCTACCAACTGACCAACCCATAGTAACCACCACCTTTCCTTTCACTTCACCACACACAGCCTCTCTCTTAGCAGGATTGACAAATGTAAGAACGCTGAAAAAGGGATCTACAATATTTAACTAAAATCCATCCTTAATTCTTTCCCCATCTCTGTCCTGGTTGGGACAGACTGGGTGTGTTTGGTCAGGGGGCGCGGCGGAAGAGACAGGACAAAGATTATATATATTTTGAACCAAACATGTCACCTCCTCACAAGCCTCGCAATAGCACTTGGACCTCTCAACATGCCTGTTTAATACCCATATGATTCTCCACATAATCTATACACATACAAACATCCCACTTCCACCAAAATAAACTTTTCCCCATCAGTTTTATGGAGATTTTAGTATAACATCAGCAACTCCAGTCAGGGCCCTGAGACATTAAGTGGGACTGGGTGATACAGGGGGTAATGGGAAAACCTGAGAGGCATGGCCAAGTCCCTTCAGAAAAATAAATCGAAAATACCATTGTGGTGGGCGCCACGGAGGGTTAAAATTGGGATTTTTGTTTACTTACCGTAAAATCTCTCTCTCTGAGTCCATCTGGGGGACGCTGCGCCGTTACTTGTGGGTTAGAGGTGTGTGGTAGTGGAGTTTGGCACAGAATCTAAAGCTGACTCCTCCCCCCTCTAACCCCTCCCATCTCCTTCCTGCTCAGCCATATTCAGTTAACGTTTAGCCAAGCCAAAGGAGATAGACCAGAATAAAAAAATTAACCAATTAAACCAGACAAACTATGGGAGGGATCGCAGCGTCCCCCAGATGGACTCAGAGAAAGAGATTTTACGGTAAGTAAACAAAAATCCCAATTTCTCTGTCCTCCATCTGGGGGACGCTGCGCCGTTACTTGTGGGATTTCCCAAAGCAAGCTAATGAGAGGAGGGAGACGGTGACGGCATAGCCGTCTTCAATATACGACGCCCAACAGAGGCAGTCTCCAAACCAAAAGTATGAAAACGATAAAACTTTGTGAAAGTATGAACTGACGACCAGGTCGCTGCTCTGCACAGTTGCTCAACAGATGCACCACCGCGAACAGCCCAAGAGGCTCCAACAGCTCTAGTCGAATGAGCCCTAATTGAGTCAGGAACCGAAACATGAGAAGACAGGTAAGCCTGTCTTATGGCCGAAGTTATCCAACGGGCCACAGTATTTTTGGAGGCCGGCCAACCTCGTTTTGGAACATCAATTAAAACCAGTAAGTTATCCGTGCGACGGAATGACTCTGTGCGAGACAAATAGATACGCAAGGCTCGAACCACATCCAGAAGAGCCAAATGAGAGTCCTCCCCAGAAGAAGATGTCGGAGTAAAGGCAGGAAGTACAATGTCCTGATTTAAATGGAATGCTGAAACAACCTTTGGGAGGAAAGAAGGTTTAGTCCGTAGAACCACCCGGTTCTCATGAAACACTAACAAGGGGGGTCTGCAAGAAAGGGCCGCCAACTCAGATACTCGTCTAGCTGAGGCAATAGCCAACAGAAAAACAACTTTCTGTGTCAGATAACGGAGCTCAACTGATTCTAAAGGTTCAAATGGAGAGGTCTGAAGAGCCGTAAGGACCAAGTTTAAATCCCAGGGAGGAACCGGAGGGACAAAAGGTGGTTGAATCCGAAGTACTCCCTGCAGGAATGTTTGAACCTCTGGAATATTTGCTAGTTTCTTCTGAAAAAGAACCGATAAAGCTGAAACCTGACCCTTTAGTGAAGAAAGCTTTAGGCCCTTGTCGAGACCCTCCTGAAGGAAAGAGAGTAGGCGAGGTAGTCTAAACAAATGCGGAGTCAGTCTCCGTTTTTCGCACCATGCAATGTAAATACGCCATATTCTATGGCAAATGCCTGAGGTCACCGGTTTCCTAGCTCGAATCATCGTCTGGACAACCGATCGAGAAAGACCTTTTGCCTTCAAAATCTTGGATTCAAGAGCCAAGCCGTCAAAGCCATCCGATGTAAATCTGGGTGGCGACAAGGCCCTTGAAGAAGCAGATCTGGTCGCAGAGGTAGACGAAAGGGATCTCCGACTACCATACTGCGCAGAAGAGTGTACCATTGTCGACGCGGCCAATCTGGAGTCACTAGAATCACTGCGAGACCCTCTCGCCGAATGCGTTGGAGTAGACGCGGAATCAGTGGGATTGGCGGAAACACATATCCCAGTTGAAATTGCCATGGGGCAGTAAGAGCATCGATCAGGATTGCCTGTGGATCCTGAGTCCTTGCTCCGTAGTGAGGAAGTTTCGCGTTGAGGCGAGACGCCATCAGGTCTATGTCTGGC
Organism: Pseudophryne corroboree; assembly: GCF_028390025.1. NCBI lineage: Eukaryota > Metazoa > Chordata > Amphibia > Anura > Myobatrachidae > Pseudophryne > Pseudophryne corroboree. Next base: position 537,951,599 of record NC_086445.1, read on the forward strand.
ATTCCCCATCGATCCACTAGAGAGAGAAACACTTCCTGATGAAGTTCCCATTCCCCCGGATGAATCGTGTGACGACTCAAAAAGTCTGCTTCCCAGTTTTCGACTCCTGGAATGTGGATCGCGGAGATCACCGGAACCCAGCGTTCCGCCCACGCGAGGATCTGAGCGACCTCTCTCATTGTGGACCAACTGCGAGTTCCTCCCTGTTTGTTGATGTAAGCCACTGCGGTGGCATTGTCGGACTGCACCCGAACTGGTTGACCCTGCACCATGGTTTGAATGCGAATGAGTGCATACCGAATCGCCCTTAGTTCCAGAATGTTGATTTGCAATTTTGACTCCTGATTGCTCCAGCGTCCCTGGAAGTGATGAGTCTGGAAAACTGCCCCCCAACCACTGAGGCTTGCGTCCGTGGTGACCATCATCCAAGACCAGATTGTGAACGGTGCACCCTTTTTCAAATTGTGACTGTGAAGCCACCAGTGAAGAGACTGACGAGTCTTTATCGACAAGCGGATCAACTGCAATTCGAGACGTGGTTCCGTCCGAGTCCAACAGTTGAGAATCTGCGTTTGAAGAGGACGGGCATGAAATCTGGCATATGGAACTGCCTCGAAGGAGGATACCATTTTGCCCAACACCTGCATACATCTGAGGACCGACACTACTGGTAAGTGTAACAGGGTTCGGATTCTCGACTGCAGATCCTGAATCTTGTCCGCAGGAAGAAACACCTTCTGGCTGTTGGTGTCGAATAAAAGTCCCAGAAAAATCATCTTCTGAGAAGGGAGTAGAGATGACTTTGGAAAGTTGATTATCCACCCGAACGATTGTAGAGTCTCCATTGTTAACTGCAGGTTCTGAGTGAGAATCTCCGCTGACGGTGCCTTGACCAACAGGTCGTCCAAATATGGAGTGATGTTGACCCTTTGGCAACGAAGAACTGCGACTACATGGCCTAAGACCTTTGTAAAAACTCGGGGAGCCGTAGAAAGACCAAAGGGAAGAGCTTGAAACTGAAAATGCTCCGGCCCGATTGCAAATCTCAACAGAGACTGATGTCCTATCCAAATCGGGACATGTAAGTAGGCGTCTTTTATGTCTATTGAAGCCAAATATTCCCCTGGCTCCATGGCGGCGATAATTGAGCGAATGGATTCCATCTTGAATTTTTGGGTTGAGAGATACGGGTTGAGAGCCTTCAGATTCAGAATGGGCCGAAACGAACCATCCGGCTTGTCCACAAGAAAAAGACCTGAGTAAAACCCCCGCCCCCTTTGATGAGAGGGAACCGGAATGATTACTCCATTTTGTAAGAGGTTTGTGATTGCCTGAAGAAGAGCTTGCCGTCTGGAGGGATCGTCTGGGAGAGGTGTTATGAATAGTCGGGTTGGGACCGTCTCTTCGAAATCCAACATATATCCTCTGGAAATGACCCCCATTACCCACCGATCCGGTTTCGATAGGAGCCACACTTCCCTGAACTGAAGTAACCGGGCCCCAACCTTCATTGATCCCTCCAGGGGACCTGAGACGTCATGCCTCAGGTTTGTCGGCAGGCTTACTGGCCGGTCTGCGAATAGCCTGATATCCTCTTCCTCTGAAAGAGCCCCTTCTTGGGAATCTGGAGGAAGCACGAAAGGATTGGAAGTTACCTCTGCCCTGCGTACGAAAGGACCGAAACCTTGTAGGTTTTGGTTTGTGAGGTGCAGATGGAAGGAAAGGGCTCTTTCCTCCAGTAGAATCTGAAATAATCTTCTTTAACTCTGATCCAAAAAGGAACTCACCTTCAAAAGGCACAGCCGTCAATGTTTGCTTTGAGTCAGAATCAGCATTCCAAACTCTAAGCCACAAAGAGCGTCTTGCAGATACTGTCAAGGCTGAAACCCGGGTCTGTAGCGCAACCGAATCCAACAAGGCTTCACCCACATAAGTGAGTGCCTCCGAAATCTGTTCCGCTACGTGAATGGCTTCCGACGGATCATCCGACTGCATTCCCGATACCACCTGTGCAAGCCATTCATCCACGGCCTTAAGTACCCAGGCACTCGCCAGTACTGGACGGAGAGAAACACCTGATAAAGAAAACATAGATTTTAGTAATGCTTCAATCTTTCTATCAGTAGCGTCTTTTAAGGTCACAGACTGTACCGACGGAATAACCGTAGCTTTTGCTAGATGTGAAATAGGAGCATCTACCTTAGGGGCCGTCTCCCAAAATTTCGTATCTTCCTCTGTAAAAGGATATAGAAATCTTAACTTTTTAGGCGCCTGAAAACGAGAATCCGGTTTAAGCCAGGGTTCTTTTAAAATATCCGCAAAGTGAGAATAAGAAGGGAAGGCCGTAACCTGTCTCTTTTGTCGTTTGAAGAAGGGGGAAGGAGTTTCCTCTACCACCGTGTCCTGAATATTAAGAGTCTGACGAATGGCTTCTATTAACAATCTAACACCTGAACTAGTA